>NC_133797.1:1719113-1861613 GCF_043250625.1 Sebastes fasciatus | reverse complement strand
CCACTCCACCATAAAATATGCAGGTTGTACAACGAACTGGCAACCACTTGTTGAGAAGTGAATGCAATGGAACTGGGGAGGGAGAATGCGACATTTAGTGGCTGAATGTTGTCAATGTTATCAATAGCACCTTTACCTCACACCTCACATTCATTTAAATCTAGCAAGCTATATAGCCACTGCTTTACAACAGTGCAGATTAATAATGGTGGTGAAGGCAGCATTTAAAGGAGCTGCCTCTGAAATTCAGATTACACCGGCTCACTTGTCGCCGCTCGAGGTTTTAAATGCTCACACATGCAGAAAATACAACTGGACAGACAGATCTATCAGAGCACTTTAGTGTAAAATGTGAGAAATTTGAAGTGGAATTGGCACGTACTGTCTCTCAAAGGGATTGTTATGATATACAATCCCCAAAGGTGTGATTCCAGTGAAAAGCAACAGCATCTGGAGATCTCACTTTATTAGTACTGAGAATTAAGCATCATTTGGGTTATTAAGTGCTGGGTTTATGAGCCCAAACGTGTCTACAAATGACACTGGCACTCATCAAGAAACCCTTTGCATCTGTTTTATTGATGTGCAGTTCATCGCTGCTGCTTCTCATTTGTTGTATATAAATAAACTGTGTGGTACATCACTGAGATCACTAAGCTTTGCTTCAACATCATGAATAATGTAGACCTTTGAAAAAATGCACCCAAACCAAATGTGAATGAAGATGACACATGTACTTTGATTAACTGTGTGGATAATGTGACATCTCTTGTTATGATTCTGTTGTTTGCTGGTGGTTGTTTTTGTGTTTGCCTGTTTTCTCTGTTCCCTTCCCCTCTGTATTTTTCCTGTGGCAGGGCATGTGTTGGGCAGGGGGTGTGGCTGGCTCCGCCTGCAGCAGCAGAGGAGGCACACTGGTTCCCAATCAACCTCATCAACCTCTCCATATAAGCCTGGTCTTCACTCCGATACGGCGCCAGATAATTCCGTCTCATGCGGTAGAGCATCACGTTACTTCTTCGTAGTTTTTCAAGTTTGAGATTTTTCTAGTGTTCCCTGTTGCGTGTAGTTACCAGTGTCTTTTTGTCCTTCCGTCAGATCTTCCGGTCTGCCTCGCTGCTGCTGCTGCTGCTGCTGCTTCCGCGTTTTCTCAGTGACTGTGTTTCCATGTGCTTGTACATCTCGGTCCAAATCCGTCCAGCTCCCTGCCCTCCAGCTCCCTGCCCTCCAGCTCCCTGCCCTCCAGGTCCCTGCCCTATAGCGCGTGTTTTTGCCTTGTTTATAATAAACTTTGTTACCTTTTTTACTTACCTGTGCCAGTCTCTGCTTTGGGGTCCAACGGAAAAACAAAACCTAACATCTCTCCTAACATTGACATACAGATAATTAAATATCCCACCTGCTCTTTGAATCACACCTGAAAAAGAGCCAAATTTGCTACAAGACACATGTAAACAAGGTATACATTTTTTCACCAAGTTCTGTGTAATGTGATAAAGGCCCCATTCCAATCCGGTCCCTCCACCCTCCCACTCCGTGGTGGTGTGAACTCCGTTTGTAGTCCCACTCACAGCTCAATGAAGCGCCCTTCTTTAAGGTGGAGGGTAGAAATACAGCAGCAAGCTTCGAGACAAACTTCCCTCCCTCTGGCAAGGAAACTATAAATAAATATCAGAAATTGAGTGACATGTTGCTCCCATTCTAGGATAGAAATACAAATTTCTTATTTATATTTTCTTATGATTTCTTTTTCTCTCTCTAGAGAATATACAACACTACAATCAAATGAACATGTCGTAGAATAAATGAAATGTCTATCTTAGTTTGAGCCGTTTATGAGTAAATGTTTGTGCCGGTAGTCGCACCGAACTTAGATTGGAGCGTGTTCCGTGACGAACACAAAACGGCGTTGCACGTTGTCAGTAAGGGCATCTGGTTAAGTCGGCATCGATGCTGGCTCACTGTTGGAGGGTTTTATAATCCACTTCCACTCCCCGCTAATTGGTTTGGGTGGCACCTAATATGGCGGACCCTCCACGCAAACGGAGGGGAAGTGGTTGTAGGGGCCAGATTGGAATCGGGCTGAAATGTCCTCCACTTTTTCCAATCTATGTAAACTAGGTTCACTTCAAGCTCAGTCAAAAATGTAATCTCCTTTTGGGAGAAATAAGGGCCGTGGCAGTGGGACTTGTATTTTACAAGGACGCTTTGGTCACTTGATGTAATTGAGAGGGGATGTGCAGAGAGCTCACTCTCCCTATTACTCTCTTTCACTCTAGACCCTCCTGCTTTACAGGGTTTCATCTTCACAATGTTATTGAGTCCTAAAACACACCTGCTCCCACAGCGCGACGGCCTCACTCTGCCACTAAACGCTAAGTGCTTAGGCTTGTCTTTAAGACTGCGAGCTCCGTGGGAACTGTTGCTCCATCATAACGCTGTATAAAATTTTAGAGGGCTTAATGTTTATTTCTGTCAAGATGATGCTGCAGTACACCTCAAAATGGGTCTGATTTAAGCGTGTGTGTGTGTGTGTGTGTGTGTGTTTTCAAGTCACCAATAGTCAGCACAAATTGTGACATTTTGACGAGCAGAGAGAAAGTGGCCTTTATCACCCTGAGGCAACAGCATCTCTCTCAGAGGATTGAGCGCAGGCCATAGACTCTATATAAAGATGGACGACATGACAGCTCCCCAAAAGTGAAGCCAAATCATCTGGATCGCCCCCTGGTGGCAGGCTGCAGTATAGAGAATAAATCCCGCCCAACCACCCTCTCCCCCCATATTAACGGATGGGACATGGGTCAAACTAAAAAGTCAAAGTACATATCAAATCAATTTTTCCCAAAAAGGGTTTCTGTCATTTTAGGTATCACGCTGATGTATGTTCAAGTGTTAATTTTTCTGATAAGTTTGGATTTAATTAGTTATTTGATGCTATAAAAAGGGGGTTAGACGACATGATTGACAGCTGGGTTTCTATATTGTTAAGCTCGATACCGCGGTTCCGCCACCTGATCACTACAGAGTCTGGCTCCAAATCACGTCAAAATCTCAAGATGGCAGCTCCTGTATCCGGGATATTTTGGCTTCAGTTTTGTACAGTGGGAGGAATTGGAGACGCGTTGTCCATCTATATATGGAGTCTATGGCTCAAACGGGATGATCTCTAACATTCGTCAACACATTCTCACTCCCAACTTGTCAAAAAAACACCGCTTGGTCAGTGCCCCTCGGCATCGGAGACTGAGGTACGGAGCACCGCTCTTGCTTCACTTTTGGCAGGACCAGGGATGCTATGTCAATATATGCTCGTTACATGCATAGTGTCCTTTCAAAATTAACTTCTGTTTTCCCAGGAAGTTAGGTTTTAGGCAACACAACCACTTAGTTAGGGTTAGGAAATGGTCGTGGTTGGCGTTAACTTCACTGACTACCGACTCACGGGAATGACGACACCAACGAATCGACTGACTGAAGACTGACGTGCCAAAATAAGTCAAGTCTTGTGTTTGTTTGACCCATCCACCACCCCTCCCGCCCATTCTAAATGGACTCTCACGCTATTAGTACTACATCACTTGCTCTGATCGGTTCAGAAATATCGTTATTCAACATGAATGATTTTCAGAAATGTACAATATCAACATTTTTTTCTGGCGACTGGGTTGTCAAATCTGTCATCGGAGTACACGCTGTTTTCAAATCCATGAGCAGGACATGCTGTCACTCATCTTCCCAAAATCACTCAGCATAGGAACCACAAGAGCATCCAGCGACTAAAACATCTCATTTTCCCACACAGGCCTTCTGAAAAACAGAATCATCATTTCAGTCTTAACCCACTTCCTCTTTTGGACACATTTTGGCTCTAAACTTGTTGAGGCGAAGGCTTAATGGGGGAAATGTTGTTTCTGGAGGGAGTCCAACAAGGCCAACACAAGCTGCTTGATGAACAGTGCTGTCGTAGCAAAAGCGTTAATGTACAGGCTTTGGAGAATTATGATGAGGTTAGCTTAGCGCCGGGTGGAACGCATAATGCCACCGGTATTTGTTTATGTCACCTTGGGTTCTAATGAGAGGGGAATAAGTTAGTGTGTGACTCTCTGGTGTGGCTGGACAGCAATAAAACAAAGTTCCTGTCTGAGAAGTTATGAGCAATTGATTATAGAGTTAAAGGTTGAGGGAAAATCATTCCTGCGACGCATCTACATACATGGACACGCTGAGGGAAATAATGGCCCTGGATGAAGCCATTTACAATGTTTCAGTGTGTTTGTTGGAACTACTGCTCATAAGACTGAAGGACTGTCTGTGTGCATGTATGAATGGATAAACTCCTTCAGCTTTTTCTCCATTCCTCTCCTCTTCTCATGCTGTCCCCAGTGGAAATATACATGCATAGCAGCAGACTGCTCCACAGTGCAGGCGTCCCATAGGACAGCTCCCTCCTGACTCCCCCTTCATCTTCTGCTCTGTGGGACGCTTGAAATGGAGACGTCAGTGCAGCAGAGACAGCGAGGCTGCTGTGCCAAAGCTTCAGTTACCTCGCAGCACATCTCCATTCTCAGCACTCAGAATTGAAGCAGTGAAGTGTGTACAGAGGGAAAGTAAACCTTACTTCATGGAACCTGGACAGAGAAAACACAAGAGAGCAATTTAATAATTTTAACAATTAAAGCTGCAGTAGGCAGAATGTTTTTGGCATCATTGGGCAAAAATCCCGTAATAACCTTTCAGCATATTGTAATTCAAGAGAGAAAACTAGACTTCTGCTCCTCCTCATGGCTCTGTTTTCAGGCTTTAAAAAATCGAGCCTGTGACGGGAGACTTTGACCAATCACAGGTCATTTCAGAGAGAGAGCGTTCCTATTGGTTGGTATTGGCTGGTGGGCGGTGCATGGTATTTCCTCAACTGATCTCAACATGGCTGCCGGGTCACAAACTTTCTCATTTTACAGCTAAACAGTACACTACAAGATGATTCTGAGAACATCTGAGGAGAGAAATAGACATTACAGTAACAGAATATTGATTCATATTTGATCAGCGCTGTCTAGTTTGACCGTTTGATCAGAGTTCACGAGTGATTGACAGCTGCTCAAAAACATCAAGGCTCCAGCTCGGCTCTGATTGGTTGTTTTCCTCCCGTCTGTGAAATCTTGCAGAGGCCATTAGGAGCACTGGAGGACACAGAGGCACATGATTTTTTTCCAGGTTACCTGTTTCATGTACTACTGTCAGGATGTAGTGACCGTTTTATAAAAATATTTTTTTTTAATCATATTTGCTCCAACTTGCCTACTTCAGCTTTAAAACTGCAGTTCTAAAATGGAATTCGGATCAAAGAAAAGCAAGATAGTTTTTTTGAAAAATGTGGTCCAGTAAATATAAAAACACAACAATTTATGGTGGTATATCTTAAGACAAATACCACCGCATCATCTCTCTCTCTCTCTCTCTCTCTCTCTCTCTCTCTCTCTCTCTCTCTCTCTCTGTCTCTCTCTCTCTCGCTCTCTCCGATGCTGGATAAATAAGCAAGCAGTTTGCTGCCAGTGTGTGAAATTGTTCTTATCTATCTCTGCCATTAGAGAGTGGGTTCTATTATAAAGCTTTGCATTATTCAGTGAGCCGGAGAGACCAATCATTATGGATTTCAGCCCTTTCCCACACCAGCCCCTGGAGTCCAGCTCGGCCTGCCGGCTGATGCAGGCGTACAGTAGGTCTGACCTTGCGCTCCAAGCGAGGAGGAACGGGTCAGCTTGAGGCTCTGTGTGTGTATTCCCCGCCAAACATTAAAGCAGAACATACCAAAGTATGGCTGCAAACTATCAAGTCCCACCAGCATATTTTGCTTTCAGAAAGAAAGAATGGGTTTGTAAAAAAATAAAGATGGCTGCAACAGTTTCCAAAGTTCCAACTTAGATTATTACACTCTGCAGGAAAAGCTGATTGACATCTAATGCAATTTTTTCCTCAGTGTTACAGCAAAATAAGTGGCAGTGAGAATGAGAGAAAACATAGCTGAACATATGGTGCTGCAGCTTTTTTTATGCTTGGGATCGGAGATGAATATTGAATACTAGATATACTGTATGTGGCAGCTGCTCATCCCTGACTGTAGCCTGACTGTATCGGAGGTGGGCTGTCTCCCACTGCTCAGCTTGATAAATTAAAATCAAATTAAATCCAATTCTGCACATCAAAAGCATTGAAAACTGCTCCATTTGCTAAATGTGCATTGCATAGCTGTTTGTCTATGAATGAAGCATGACTTGTTGATGCGATCAGACTATGAGCGCTAATGGTATCCTGAGTATTGCTTGGTTTTTAATGGTCATGTGCTGAGATAAGGGAAATTTGTTACATGCCTGTCTTGGGCCCCGGCAATTAGGCTCTGCCGTTAACCATTTGTTATATCCGCTGTTTCTCGCCTTCAGCTTGGCACCTTGCTGATTACAATGCACCAGATCGATAATTAAACAAATTAAAGCGGACTGCTGGGTCAATTTCCATCCCATCTTAGCCAGCAGCTGCAGAGACGTCATGCACAAATGATCTATGATCCATGACCAAATGCAGCAGAGCAAGATGAAAGGCTGGCTAAAATGCTTTACTTATATGAGGGTTCAAGTAACAAGAATATACATCAAAATGCAGTAAAAGTGGGCCTACTCACTAATTCATATGAACGAGTCTAATTTTTATACATACAACCCATTTACTTTTTGTAAAAAAAAAAGAAAAGACTTTTACTTTTAAAGGAGAGTTTATATGGGGTTTATATACTTGTGTAAAGTTCCCCATCTCCATAACTCATGATAAAAAAACATAGACTTCCACTATTTATACACAGCCTCATTAAAAAATGTCTCACCTTCACCCAATTTGAAAAACTGAGCTTGGTTTTAAAGGAAAGACGCCACAATTCCACGCAGTTTAAAGCTATGGTTGGTAATCTTCTTCAAAATCATTTTTTGTTATGTTTGTTGAAATTCTCTTTACAGCCCAACGGCTTTTTTGAGTTCAGGATTTTGAGAGACTGGTGGGTGACCTTAGACCCTTTATAGGAGAACTTTATCCTCTAGTAAACAATGCAATCATAAAGGTTGTATGGTTATGAATGCTAATAGCAAAAAGTCACACAGCGGAAGCATGGTAAACGAGGTGGCGTCATCGCCACGGACCCTTCGCACTGAGGACAGTCCGCCACCAGTTGAGAAGTGTAAAAATATTTTCGATTCATTATGTAACTGTAGCGGGCTGAATGTCACTTTGATTTAATTTGAATAAGACTACACGATGGTTGATCATGGCTGGATAAGGATTCAGAGCTTTTTTATTGGGCATCAACCTCGGGTTTATAAATAAGCAGTTCAGGTTGCGGTTACGTGAGACACAGCTGAGACGGCCCTTGGGGCCCCCCTACTTCTGATGCCCATGCCCAACAGCAATCAATAAATCAAATGCTTTAACAGAAAAAAAGATAAGAACTAAATCCAGTATCTGTGGCTGTCGCAGGACTGTAATAATTCGACCTGCCTGCCTGATCACTCTCTGCCCGTGCACACATCACCGGAGTCTTCCACAAGCTGCTAGCTTGACAGCTGTGAGTACTAACAACTGTCATATTCATGGTTTACATTCATAATGATCATTTTGGAGGGAGGCCTGATGGACGGGCTGTCAGTGTTGCTGACTTGGCAACGTTCTCTCTAGATTTAGTGACTTTATGGAGCTAGTGCTGCTAGCTACTTTCATCAGAACAGAGTTAACTTGGCTGGGTTTTTAGCTTGTAGAATTTTTAAAATGTAGCGTACTCTTGCTAGTTTCTCAAGATTACCAACCCTAGCTTTAAAGCAGTGATTTACTACCTTTTTGGATTGTGACCCAATAGTTATCAATAGGGACCTCTAGTCACAGGTGAGTGATGAGACAGTACTGTTTCCTCATATTGCTTCATTTTCACATTGATTCTAGAGGCTTGTAAAAGTAAAACTATCAATTATTAAGTATAAAAGCTAAGGCTAAAGATAGATACTGCTTCAGGGGAAACGTTGGTCCTGGGTGCACTCTGAAATGTGTGAAATGTGAAATGATTATTGATTCCTGTCAGTCTTTGTTTCGCCTTATCCTTACCTTGCACTGCACTGATAAAACATCTAGGTGAAGTTCAAATGAAGTTCACTTTAGGTCAAGCTGTTTCCACGCAGCTGTGTGTCCTTCCTACGTCACTGCCATCATCGGTGATTTATCATCCCAACATGATCTATGTCAGAGGGTTGGCCCCCTTCCCTCGCTGTGTATCTTATTTATTAATGCCAGAGCCGTGGGGGGGGGGGGACGGGGACGGGGACAGGGACGTAACAGTCTGTTTCGTTATCTGGAAACATTTCACTTTCCGTTTAGCGCCTCAGTCTTGTAGTGGTTTAACATAACTGCTGTAGCTGAAGCTACTTTGTCTCTGACTCTTCACTGCTGCACTCACAAGTGTGGAAGACAACAAGAGAGAGAGAGAGAGAGAGAGAGGGGTGTTGATGAGGACTCCTACAGTGGGACAGACTCCTCTGGAAGATGTGGAGCTGATTTCATTTAAGGCGGACCAATAATTTCGCCACATGATGCTTAACATTCATGCCACGTGCATATGAGAGTTTAAAATAAACCCAATTTGTCATATAAAGTCCAGTGTGGAAGGAAACTCAGTAGGCTATGTACTCAAGTAAGCCTAATAGGCTACTAAAAGTAATCCTACTTTAGCTGAACAGTGGCCACAGCGGCAAGAAGTGGTAACTACTGAATGGGATGATGGAAAATGTCCAAATGTAGTGTAACAGTAGCAGAACGTTTAAAGGATTCATGAAGCTGAGCTGAGTTAGGGAGCAATATTTAGGCTCTACCTAAACCTTGCTTATGTTATCTAACATTAGCCACCATAAGCTATACCAGACCACATAGGCTGTAGAAGTCCAACCCCTAAGTGTATTGAATTGAACATGGGAGTACTTTATAGAGAGCTACAGGAGTCCTAAAACACGGAAATTAGTTAGCATTTTAGCACTTCCGGTTCCCTCGTTTCAAAGTCAATGGGTTTTTAGTTAGATGCCTGAGTTAAGGTCTCCCGGTTAAAGGGACTATTGGTAACTTTGTACGCGCATAAATGTAGCGGGTCGTCACACATGCGCGCTCGCAATGCGCGTTCGCGTGTAGCCGCTGTACCCTCCTCCTCTGAATGCTCTCCTTCACTCAGATAGCTCAGCTCGCTCCACCTCTAGACGTGAACGCGCGCTCACTCCACACTGCAGAAGAGTTAGTTTAGCTCTGAGAATATCTAGTGAATGTACAGTGGACGTTTGTGCAGAAATAACTGCTGCAGCTCCTCCAGACCAACAGAGGTTTCCCGTGTCTTGTGAAGTGACAGAGCTCTACAGAGATTTACGTTGTCTTCTCGTTACCGACCGGGTGCCGGTGTCTCCTCTGCTCTCTCCAGCTGTGGGCGGAGAGAGCAGGGAGACACGCTGCAGTGTCCCGCTGCTTCAGCCTGCACTTAGGCAGGAAAAGCCAACACTAAGATCAGATCTAAATCATGTTCATTGAGAGACCTTCGTCTGGTCAGCTAACATTACTGCCAAGCAGCTGAAATATAGGGATATTGTGGTTTTAGCTGACTTGTGTCGCCTCACTGTTTTGAGTGATGCTCGTTCAGGTATATTGAGAGTGAGCAAGCGCGAGCCCGACGCTGACTTTCGTTGATTTCACGGCCACAGGTGTCGCTGTTAAGAAGCATTTCTGAAAGTTACAAATAGTCCCTTTAACACAAGCTGAAGAGTTTTTAACGTTTTGTTCTACGATATAAAATACATCAATAAATAACCCATTTGTGAATTTTGAAGCCTTGATGTGTCTTAAAAAAGGCGGTTGCTAACAAGTGGCTAAATGAGACTACTAAACATCATCACGCCAACTCGTCCTCCTTTACAGCCTCGTTGTGTATATTCTACTTTGAGTAGGCCTATTTTGAGGTAAGCCTATTTTAAAGGCCTAGCCTACTTACACTCCTCTATATTTTAGAATTACATATTTTAGCCTACTCCATATTAATTCCACCACATTTAACAGTTCTTGCTATTTTCTATATTTTTTTTAATTATTTTCATCAAAGACCAACTTCTAAAATATTATGCATTTATCAAGTCATTTTAGTCTGGGGTCCTTCAATTTAATTTTTTAATAAAAAGTGAACAAAATATTGCAATTTTCAAACTCAACCTGTTCATCAAAATCAACTTTTTAAAACTCTAGTGGTTTCAATTTCTTGTTTCAAGACACAACAAGTTGATATAAATTAAAAACGTTGTTTGCAGCAATATACAACTTTAAGGACTTAACTATGGACAGAAATGTCTGAGACTAAAGTTTTTACAGTTTAAACAGCACAACACTAAAATCAACTCCACTATGACCAACTTCAACAAAAATGCATCAGTGATACCACTCTACCTACAATGAGCCTCTAGACTACATAACACAATGTTAGCCTACTTCTATTTTGCTTCTGTACTTTTACTTTTTTACTTGCACTGTGACTATAATGTAAGTAAGGCACATTCTGCTGTCATATTTGCTGACAAGGTACTAAGATCACATTTTTGTGGAAAAGAAAAAAAACCTGACTCTTATTAATAACAAAACAGCTCAAAATTCTAAAATGAAATATATATATATTTCATTTTAGAATTTAGATCTTTTTTGTCATTCAAGAAAAATTAAGAAAAAAAAAATATATATATATATATATATATAAACTGGAAAAAAAAGTTCGGAAACTTGTGTTTGGTGGATTATTTCTCTGTTGTTACAATGCTAATTATCATTGTATTTTACATCGTTGGAGAGCCTGTTTATTTACCTTCACAATGATGTCCAACTTGTAAGGATCATGCATTTGTGGGATGAGCAGCACAGCTGATTATGTGGGTAGCGCCCAAGAAAAATGTTCCAAAATGCTCTGCCAATGGTAAACAGTGTATTCTCATAAGGCTACCAGGAAGCCTGCAATGACTGCCCTTCACCTTCTGGCCCGTTTGCGCTGGTGTCGACAACACAGACAATGGAACCTGAACATGTGGGGGAATGTCATGTTCAGTGATGAGTCTAGGTTCTGTCTGCCAAAGTTAGACGGCAGGGTCAAAGTATGGAGACGACGCGGAGAACGCTATGCTGATTGTTGCACCGATGGAGTAACAGCTTTCTAGTGGGGGCAGTGTCATGGTGTGGGGGGGGGGCATCTCCCTCACTGGCAAAACAAGGCTTGTCATCATTGAAGGCCATCTCAATGCAGGGAGATATCGGGATGAGATTCTGCAGCCAGTGGCGATCCCATATCTCCACAATCTGGGACCTAACTTCATCCTCCAAGATGACAACGCTCGCCCCCACAGAGCCAGGGTTATCACAGACTACCTCCACAATGTGGGAGTAGAGAGAATGGAACGGCCTGCCAAGAGTCCACACCTCAACTCAATTCAACACTTGTGGGATCAGCTTGGGCGTGCTGTACGTGTTAGAGTGACCAACACAACCATGCTGGCTGACCTGCAACCAATCCTGGTTGAGGAATGGAACGCCATCCCACAGCAACGTGTGACCAGGTTGGTGACCAGCATGAGGAGGAGGTGCCAGGCTGTTGTGGCTGCGTATGGATCTTCCACCGCTACTGAGGCTCCTGACGGTGTATTAAATGAATAAAGTCTAAAATTGCCAATATGTCATGTTTGTTCCTTGTTACTGATAGAGAGTTCAATCATCCAACCCACCAAACAACTCAAAACAAGAGTCTCAGTACCAACAGGAGAATACACTGTTTACCATTGGCAGAGCATTTTGGCAATTTTGGGCGCTACCCACATAATCAGCTATGCTGCTCATCCCACAAATGCATGATCCTTACAAGTTGGACATCATTGTGAAGGTAAATAAACAGGCTTTCCAATGATGTAGAATACAATGACCATTAGCATTGTAACAACAGAGAAATAATCCACCAAACACAAGTTTCCAAACTTTCTTTTCCCAGTATATATATTATTTTTTCTTTATATTTCATTCTAGAATTTTGAGTGGTTTTGTTAATAATTAGTCCGATTTCTTTTCCACCGAGATATGATCTTAGTACCTTGTCAGCAAATATGACAGCATTTGTTTTACTTACATTATAGTCACAGTGCCTTTATGTGGTGTGTTGAAGTTTGCCTTTTTTGTGCAATATGAAGTGTATGTTCTTTATGTTATGTGAAAAATTTCAATAAACATATTTGCAAAAAAGTAAAAGTACAGAGGCAAAGTAGAAGTAGGCTAACATTGTGTTATGTGGCCTAGAGGCTCATTGTAAGTAGAGTAGTAAAAGTACCGCAGTCAGAATCTGACTTCATTAAACTCATCAGTGATACCAAAGAGTCTCAGTAGGCTAACTCTGATAAAGCCATATGAAGGATATAAGGAGGTTTTGTGGTGTGAATAGTCTACATCATGTCTGATATTGCACACTTTCCTTTTCCTCCATAAAGCCCAGATACAGTCGTGCATGCGCTCTGTGCTCCTGTAGAGGCTGACTGTGTGTGTGTGTGTGTGTGTGGGTGCTTTACAAACAGCGAGGACGACCTTAACTAAGGGGCTGGACTGAGGAGGTTCATCAGAACCCGCTGCCTGCTGCCTGCTGCCTCCCTCACTGAGGCAGAGCAGCCGCTATATAAAGAGCTCCCAGAGACAGGAGCGCACAGTGCACAGTGGACAGCTTCAGTGGACAGCTCCGTGGTGCTGAACAGATTCTCTCTCTCTCTCTCTGTCTCACGCACGGCGCGGTGCGTGACTGGAACCATGGACGGATCCTCGTGGAAACTTTTTCTACTTTGTTGCCTGCTGGTTGCGGAGAGCTCCGCGCAGGACTTCGGACAGACGCAGTTTATTTGCACGTCGGTGCCCAAGGATATGGACCTGTGCGCGGCCACGATGCAGAACAGCGGTCCGGCGGAGGACCTGAAGACAACGGTGATGCAGCTGCGGGAGACCGTGCTGCAGCAGAAGGAGACCATCATGAACCAGAAGGAGACCATCAGGGAACTAACGTCCAAGCTGAGCCGCTGCGAGAGCCAGAGCCTCCCGGCGGCGGCGGGACCCGGAGGGAGACGGCCGGGGGTGAAGAACACCATGGGGGACGTGTCCCGGGGGACCACGGACACTCTCACCCAGCTGGGACACACGCTACAGACTCTCAAACAGAGACTGGAGAATCTGGAGGTAGGCAAGCACAGGAGGGCAGCGCGTTAAAGGGGCACAAGTTCATCAAAGAATCCGGTAGAAGGAGGCTGAACGGTAGAAGGAGGCTGAACCGGTAGAAGGAGGCTGAAACGGTAGAAGGAGGCTGAAGCCTCTGACGAGCTGCTGCTGCGGTACTGTTGAGGATGAGGGCAGTTTGTGCTCGGAGCTCCATGTGTTTTAGTTCTTCTTTTAATTAACAGAACAGCAGAGAAGCAGCGGGTAAAGTAAACCAGGGGCTTCTGAATACTGTGGCGCAGAGCACACACACACACACACACACACACACACACACACACACACACACACACACACACACACACACACACACACACACACACACAGAGAGAGAGTAAGGGTCCAGTAGGAGTAGAGGAAGATGTTTAAGGGAGTTTAAAGAGTCCGTTGTGTCTCCTCTAACCCCGGTGTGTGTCTCCGTCCTCTAACCTAACCCCGGTGTGTGTCTCCGTCCTCTAACCCCGGTGTGTGTCTCCTCTAACCCCGGTGTGTGTCTACTCTAATCCCGGTGTGTGTCTCCGTCTTCTAACCCCGGTGTGTGTCTCCTCTAATCCCGGTGTGTGTCTCCTCTAACCCGGTGGGTGTCTCCGTTGTGTCTCCTCTAACCCCGGTGTGTGTCTCCGTCCTCTAACCCCGATGTGTGTATCCTCTAACCCCGGTGTATGTCTCCGTCCTCTAACCCCGGTGTGTCCCTCCTCTAACCTCAGTGTCTGTGTCCCTGTGTCCCTGCAGCAGTACAGCCGAGGCACCAACAACACGGTGCAGGCGAACAGCCTGAAAGACCTGCTCCAGAACAAGATCGACGACATGGAGAAGCAGGTTCTGTCCCGGGTCAACACCATAGAGGAGACCAAACCAGGCGCCAGGAACGACACCGAGCAGCGGAACCGAGTGGAGACCACGCTCACCTCTCTGCACCACCGGATCACCGACCTGGAGAAAGGTGCGTGAGAGGGCGCGCAGGCACTGAACGGGACTTTTACACAACATTACATTCCATGTCATTGTGTTGAGCTCGAGGGCGCCTGTCTGCAGAAACAAACACATAGTAATGTTCACTATGAGAGCGTGCATGTGGAAGCGTTTGCAATGCCGCAACCATAACGTTGCGCACAGATAGTGCGTGTGAGGGAGGAGAGGAGAGCTGCATTGCTTTGCATATATCAAGACCTGGTTGCACTTTTTGCTTCGCTGACTTTATGTTTTTAAAGCCAGAACCGGAGTAAAGAACGTGCACGGGAGCCTATAGAATATATATATAGAATAAATATATAGAATATATATAAATGTAGAGGTCATCATAGGGAGGGAAAGTTTGCAGGGTTTGCCGCGCACTGGCGCGTTTTTGGAGAACATGTCAAGGCTTTATTCAGCTTTTCAACACGTGCAATTGCGCGTGCGTACGTTACAGAGCCCTCCCACACAGACAACAGACAGAAAATAACTGTTTCATATTTGATCAGATATTTTAATATTGTGGAGAAAAAAATACTATTCAGTTTTCAAACACGTTCCTTTTCATCAACTGACTTGAATGTAATCATATCAATCCCATAATCATCATCATGAGTCCATAAAAATATATATGTGGCTTTATGAAGAGTTACCCTCCTCTTAATCTCTAAAATACAGAAACAAAATGCTGAGAAGTGCTCGCTAATAAGTGTCATCTCATGTGCAGGTAAAGACGGCAGGCCGACGGATAAGTTCCAGCTCACCTTCCCGCTGAGAACCAACTACATGTACGCCAAGGCCAAGAGGAGCCTGCCGGAGATGTACTCCTTCAGTGTGTGTCTGTGGATCAAGTCCAACGCGTCACCCGGCGTCGGGACGCCCTTCTCCTACGCCGTGCCGGGCCAGGCCAACGAGCTGGTGCTCATCGAGTGGGGCAACAACCCGATGGAGATTCTCATCAATGACAAGGTAACGGACAGCTGATGATCATGGTGATGTCACATGTCCATGTTAATGTGCAGAGCAGCTTCCAGTGGGTGCAGCAGCAGGAAACAGTGATACAACTCTGTAGCTGGATGACTGAGTAACCTTCTCATGTGCCAGAACTGGAATTGGAATAAAAGTAGGTGGTGAGGTGAGCAACAGAGGGGTGTTTTTATAGAGGAACAGATAGGTGACAGGAAGAAGAGAAGCTGTGGGAGCGAGGAGTTTCACTCTGCTGCTACTGAAGTGTGAAAGAGAGAGACAGAGAAAAAGAGACGTGACTTTTTGTTTTTGCAACGTCTCTGCTGCAGGTTGCAAAACTGCCGTTCCTCATCAATGACGGGAAATGGCATCACCTGTGCATCACGTGGACCACCCGTGACGGGATGTGGGAGGCTTTCCAGGATGGAGTGATGCGGGGCAACGGAGAGAATCTGGCACCGTACCACCCCATCAAACCAGAGGGAGTACTGGTCCTGGGGCAGGAACAGGTGGGTACTCATATTCATATCAGGGATTGCAACTTCTGCACCTTCATCCACCACAGATTTAGAAAATAACATCATGTATTTGATTTTTTGACAAAAATGAAAGGTGGGAAAATGTATGAAATGAGACTGTGGAGAAATTGAAGAGGTGGCCAATTAAAGCAGCAGTAGGCAGGATCGGAGCAAATATGATTAAAAAAGTTATTTATATAAAACGGTCACTATATCCTGACAGTAGTACATGAGACAGGTAATCTGAAAAGGTCATGTGCCTCTGTGTCCTCCGGTGCTCCTAACTGCATGTTCAAGATTTCACAGACTGGAGGAAAACAACCAATCAGAGCTGATCTGGAGCCTTGCCTTCTCTGAGCAGCTGTCAATCACTCCTGAACTCTGATCAAACGGTCAAACTAGGCAGCGCTGATCAAATATGAATCAATATCTGTTACTGTAATGACTATTTCTCTCCTCAGATGTTCTCAGAATCATCTTGTAGTGTACTGTTTTGCTGTAAAATTAGAAAGTTTGTGACCCAGCAGCCATGTTTAGATCAGTTGAGGAAATACCAAGCTCCGCCCACCAGCTGGAGCACTCTTTCTCATTTTACAGCTAAACAGTACACTACAAGATGATTCTGGAAACATCTGAGGAGAGAAATAGACATTACAGTAACAGAATATTGATTCATATTTGATCAGCGCTGCCTAGTTTGACCGTTTGATCAGAGTTTGCGATTGATTGACAGCTGCCTCTGTTGAATGAACAGCCAATAGGAACGCTCTCTCTCTGAAATGACCTGTGATTGGTCAAAGTCTCCCGTCACATGCTAGATGTTCTAAAGCCTGAAAACAGAGCCATGAGGAGGTGCAGAAGTCTAGTTATCTCGCACAACACTTAAATTACAATATGCTGAAAGGTTATTATGGAATTTTTGCCCAATGATGCCAGAAACATTCTGCCTACTGCAGCTTTAAGGCTTCCCAGTCAAATTAGTGTGTAATGTATCATCCAAGGATTGGAAAACAATAACAGTGCTTCTTCAATTTGGCCTGAAACATTCGAGATTTTACAGAGAAAATCACTTTGTTGCACAGAGCGAGACATATCCACTATGACACCTCTATTTATAGGAATAAAATCACGTCATGTATGCATATTTATATAAATTAAACGGTTCCCAGACTGGAGTTCAGCAAAACAAAATTAAATAAAAAAAATGTGCTCACATTTTTTAACCAAAGCCTAAGAACAAAAGTTCTGTCAGGTGATGTCATTCTGCCCGTTGGCAAGAGAAAGCATATAAATGCCACGATAATGCACAAGGTCTTTAGCATGCAATAAGTACAACTTTTTTGATTTCTGCGTGTCATTTGTACGCCATGTATCCTGTTCTGACTGCAATTTAAACGCATCCACGTATAAATGCTACGGTACGAGTTAGTGACGTAGTATAAAAAACGAGAAAGACCACTTATGGTGGGCGGGCCCAACAAACACGGGACTTAACCTGGAGACCTTTGTCACGTGATGATTACCACGTTTTTTATTGACGTTTGTGGCGTGTTTTCCATATTAGTGTTACGTTGTTTCCGTACGTGTTTTACTTAGTTTACTTACTTATTTTAAGCCTAACCATGATGTTTTCCCTTACCCTAACTAAGTGGTTTTCTTGCCTAAACCTAACTGAGGACATTTGCATGGTGTACAAATGACACGCAAAAATGCGTCCTTGTGACACACGGAATGTCCTTGAAATGTCGTGGTATTTCTACGCCTTCCTGTGAGACTGCGTTGTGTCACTTATAACAACAGCTTATCATCTTGTGCTCAAATGCACATCAATCTAAGGATTCCTCACAGGACAACTCCTTTGAGCAGATAACTAACACTCTGATGATTAACTCCTGTCTGCATTGTTCCACAGGACACGTTGGGAGGAGGCTTTGATGCGACACAAGCTTTCGTCGGCGAACTAGCGAACTTGAATATCTGGAATAGAAAACTTTCTATCGCGGAGATCTACAACTTGGCGACCTGCAACAGCAAAGCACCGGCTGGCAACGTCTTCTCCTGGACGGAGAGCAACATCGAAATATTTGGCGGGACGACCAAATGGACATTCGAGCCTTGCCGTTCGCTCAACTGAACTGCAGTTTACCGTCCAAGAAAGGCCTCTCTGTACTTCTGAGCTTTTGTCGTTCTGTCTTCATTTGACGTTTGTTAGAGACTATTTGAGTTGTTGGTAAGCTTAAATCTGGGATTTCTATCATTCTTAGGTATTTATGTGCAAAACAACACTTTTCATCTTGAGGAAAAAAAAAATCGTCTTGGAAACCTCAGTGAGAAAGTATTGGTATCTGTTTCTCCTTTTTTTCACGTTCAGTTGAAAGCACACCTGAGCTTTTTGTTTTGGCTTATTTCGACTTGGACTGGCAGCTGGCAATCTGCGCCTTATGTTTGGACAATTCACAATCCAAGTGAGGAATTATATAACCGCTCCCACCCCCTTCCCTCTGGAAAGTGGGAGATTACGCTGTCCATCCAATTCTTGTCAGTGTTTGGCGCTGTGAAGTGATGTCTGACGCCGGTACAGCTCCCTGCGAACCAGCCCCCCAACCCCAATCCTCCTTACCTTCACTCTGCCCCGCCCCTCCGGAACTTGCACTGTGACTGACGAAGAGATCGCCAGGAGAGGAGGGTATGTTGAAGGACACTGCAAAGTCAGACTGTGGTACAAGTCAATTTGTAATTGTCGTTCGCTTCAAGTGTTTCTGTAAGAATGTCGTTAACTTGCCAACATTGCTACGAAGCCTGGGTGCCTTGGGCTGGTACAAATATTCAGCACATTCAGTATGTTTTAAGTTGCAAATTTCAATGTTTATTGGTTTCTGTTTTCCTTTCTGAGCTGGGTTGAGTTCCTTGTTTCTCTGGTAAATGTAATTTAATTACAGTTTGTTATCTGACATGATGTGTTTTGGCAGGTGTTTGTACTACTCTGTATTAGGAATGTTACAGTATGTGTATAGTAACAGCATGAATGACAGAGTGCTGTGAAAGCATTGTTGAAATCTGCTTTACTATCTTCTCTGGGTCCGGGTTTTTTACTGTATTGTTATATGCTCCAAGCATGGCAAAACTGAGAGATGAAAAATTTAATTTTTGTAATAAAATTGTGATACTTAATGTCACAGTGCATTCCTGGCTTTGGTTATGTGCATGGAAACATGAGAGAGCATGAGGGAAGGTGATGCAGAGCGAGTGGGTGCAGGAGAGAGAGTCACTGATTTTTACCACGGTCAAACAGCGGAGAGGGAAAGATAACTGCCAATAAGTGAAATGTCCAACGGCAGTGAAGGTCACAAAGAGGTCGCTTGAGAAAAGAAATGAAACCGTGTGGGTGTCCGTGTGTTTGTGTGCATTGACTCTTTTTTAAGCTGACTGCAGAAGATAACCCACTCGTTGCTTTGTTGTTGCTGCTGTGAGATGCAGCGCCGTGCACTAAAGACAGCAAGGAGAAAAGTGCTTCATCATATCTGCCTTTCAGTGGCCCAGTTCGAGTTAGTGCATTATCAGTTCACTCAGATGACCTGTTGCTGTAGCACCAGCCATTTACATCCAAGAGATGTGGCTGTTCCTGCATTTAAATTACTCAAGCGTCAAGTGGTGAAAGCAAAATAAATCAGAATAACATGATTTGTTCTTCTGCTATTTTTACCATGAGGCACTTCAGAAAAGCCCCTCACAATGGGCAGCTGTTATCTTTGTTTTTCCACACTTATTTCCTTCATTAAGAAAACCTCTAGGTCCTCAAATGTTTATCATGCCATGTCATGCTGCATAATTTCTGCTCGTATACACGCCACATTTTGTCTTATTATCACATTCTGTTTTATCTAAAGAGGTTCAACTCCTCCGTGTTCTGCTTATGAATAAATTCATTGAGCCTTGACTGAAATATTACTGGGGAAAGATGAAGTTGTAGGTCCTCTAATTCGCAGGTTCAACAAATTTTTGTCTGACGCTTGACTTAGTGGACATTCTTTGGCTTTCTGTGGGAGTATTCAGACTGACAATTCAACTGCCTACAGGGCTTCAACATGAAACTAAAATTCCAACAGCATTTAACTCTTACACTTTGACAGACACTCAAATTCAACTGATGCTTCAGCTGCTTAAACTGCTCTCAAGGTAGACCTCGAAGTGGACTTTGTTTATCTCAGGAAGGATTGCATCACAGACATTTGACATGCTTTCAACAATCATTCAACTGCTTTGAACACGACTAAACCCAGTCGCCAGAAAAAATGTTGGCATTGTACGTTTCTGCAAACCACAGGATATGTCAAATATTTCTGAACCAAAAAGACGATTTATAAATACGTTTCAGCCTCATATCCCGGTTTCAGAAACGCACAATGCCACGTGGTTAACGTTAACGTGAAATGACTAATTAGGTTTAGGCAACAAAACTACTTGGTTAAGGTTAGAAAAGAAAGCATGGTTTGTGTAACAGCGTAACGCAACGGCTCAACGCAACGGCACAACGTAACAGCACAACGCAACAAAGTAACAATGCAATGTAACAACGTAACGATACAACGAAACAAGGCAACACAACAACGTAACATAACCTAACGTAGCAACATAGCATAACAACGAAACAACGCAACACAACGTAACAACATAACGTAACAACATAACGTAACAACGGTACAGAACAACGGTACGGAACACAACAACACAACTACGCAACAAAACGCAACGGAACAACATAACGGAACAATGTAACGGAACAACGGAACGGAACAACGGAACGCAACAACGCAACACAACAACGCAAGAAAATGCAACGGAACAACAAAACGGAACAAAGTAACAATCGGAACACAACAACACAACAACGCAAGAAAACGCAACGGAACAACATAACGGAGCAACATAACGGAACAACATAACGCAACAAAACGCAACGTAACAACATAACGGAACAACATAACGTAACAAAGTAACAATCGGAACAACTTCTTACGTAACTTTACATAACAAAAGGTTTTACACAAGACACGAACAGTGGCCCCCTGTGAAAGTCCTGTGTTTGTTTAACCCATCCACCACCGGTCCCACCCACCCTTTTTGCTAGTTATATTCGTTATTTATACCACAAAACTCTCAAGAACGGTCACTCGAGATACTACATCACTTCACTCGTTGTACATCCTCACTTGCTCTGACCGAATGCAACTGGGC
The DNA here is from genome assembly GCF_043250625.1 of Sebastes fasciatus. Classification (NCBI taxonomy): domain Eukaryota; kingdom Metazoa; phylum Chordata; class Actinopteri; order Perciformes; family Sebastidae; genus Sebastes; species Sebastes fasciatus. Next base: position 1,840,608 of record NC_133797.1, on the reverse strand, counting down.
TGTTCTGCTTCAACTAATTTACTTTCAGCATCAACATATCAACAGACACTTCAACTGATTTTTATTCTTCAACTGACGTTGACCCACCAACAGATACTTTATCTGTTTATAGTACACGTACTTCAACTTCAACGGAAGTTTCAATTGCTTTCATTGTTTACAAATCATCTGACATTTTAGCTCTCACTCTTCTGCTGACATTTCACCTGCTTTCGGCTCTTACTCTTCAACGTTCAGTTCAACTGCTTTCAATGTTTACAAGCAACATTGACTATTCAACTGCCTACAGGGCTTAAACTTGAAATTCAAATTTCAAGGGCTTTCAGCTCTTACACTTCAACAGACACTTCAAAACTTTTTCAGTGCTTCAAAATCAGCTGACACTTCAACTGCTATAAGTGTTTCAACTTAAACTGCAACTCCCATGCAACATCTTACATGCAAACATTTATTGTTTATTTGTTTTTAAGACATTTTAATCTGTTTCCAGTGGGTGCACCTGCGATTTTCAGCAGAAAATATAACATTTGCCATCACATTGTGTTTTATGGAATGAAGTTCCACTCCCCGGTGTGGTTAGCTCATGAATACATTCATTGAGCCTCGACTGAAACATTATTGGGGAAAGGCAAATTTGTAGATCCTTGCAGGGGTTTCTGTTCGATAAATGTTGATCTTAAGCTTGACCTTGAAGTGGATTTTCTTTAGCTGAGAGAGAGTCTGCATCACCATAATCACCCATGATGCAGCAGCAGCAGCAGCCAGGGTCAAGAGCATTTTAAAGGAATGACAAGGCATTAATACAATTCCTGTAACAGCAGTAAACACACACAAAGACAGAAAACTATTTATTCTGTCCCTTAGCCACGTTGGCAGATGGGTCCCAAAACACTTGGATATATCAGCCAATTACATTAATAGAAAATACCAGGACAGCTGAAAGATGACTGGGGGTCTTTGCCAAAGTGGCTGTCATTGTGGAAGAACTTTCCAACCATATTCAGGATTTATCAGAAAGTTTTGAGTAGAAACGCTAAAAGTCTTTTAAATGTGACATTTAACTGTTTTGACGAACATTGCTTTGTGTTACCACATAATAAAGGAATCCACTATTATAATATAACCCTTTGAGACCGGTGGGTTATTCTACGACTGCTTCAGCCGGGAAGCGGATGAACCATGGCCAGATAATCCTGCATCGTATTTTGACGCCACAATCGCTTTAGGTGGTCAGTTTACTACACTCAGCTAATAGCCTCCCGGTGTAGGGCTTCTAATCTCTGACAGACTATATTTCTGCAGAACAAATGCATTTGCGCTCCAGAAACTGCTTTGTGTAGAAGCGGACGGACTAAAATAGATCCAGACGGCCTAAAGGATCATTTTACACTTGATATACATAAGACACAAAGATCAAGCCTCTTTCATGAACAATCATGACTGACAATATTACACGATGAAACGCTGGGGTTACGCCTACCTTTGCAGGCACAGAAAGTAAATTGATTACAATTTTCCCCCATAAAGCCTCGACATATAAGCACTGAGAGAGACATGTGACTGAAAGACACGGAGTATAGAACAACATCTGGAGGGTTGTTAGTAATGTTCTGCTTCTGAGGTACAGTACATTCCATAGTGTTTTGCTGGCAGAGCACATATTCTAGGGCACCTCCTCACCTGGCGATGTAAACAGATGCTGTGGTTTATAGGCTACTGGAGATTAGGAGAAGGTGTCCTAGTTTTATTTTTGAAGACATCACCTTCTTTATTTAGGTAAAGTTTTCAGAATAATAGTCTAAAGCTACTAGTTAAATACTAATGTCAGTATGGTAACATGCCCTCAGTAATAAGGCCAGCATGTTGATGTTTAGCAGGTCTAATGTTTACCATGTTCACCATTTTATGCTAACCTTTGCAAATTAGCACCAAAACAATGTGTAACACTTTATAATAACCATCATTTATAAATGGTAAATTGATAGTTAATCCAACATAGTTAATAGTTATTTTACTATTAACAAACAATGAGATGAGACCTACACCCTAGGGAGGGACACGGGAGACAGACACCCTCACTTTTCTCTTTGATAACGCTTATAGTTAGGGCTGGCCCAAGTCTGGTTCATGCTGCCTTGACCAGCCCCTAGTTCTGCTGCTTTAGGCCTAGACTGTCAGGGGACTTCCTATGGCACACTGAGCTCCTCTCTCCTTCTGTATTTATTCATGTCCCATTCATTGTTACTAACTTGATCTCTTCCCCGGAGTCTTTGTGCTTTCTCGTCTCGCAAGTATCCATGGATTGGGGTTACACCTGGATCGGGGTTAGACCTGGAACGGGGTTAGTCCTGGAGCAGGGTTGCATCTGCTGCCGCTTCTGCTGCCTGCTTGACACCCACTGCTACCATCATTATTAGCCTTTTTATAATTAGTAGTATTAATTATATTTCTATTATTATTACAGATATTAATTCCAATAGTTGTATTGTCACTCTTTTACATCCACTGCTATTGATTTTTGTTATTAGTCCTACTTGTATTAGTTATTACAGCTGCTGTGCTATTATTGTGGTTGCTGTGGTCTCTCTCTCTCTCTCTCTCTCTCTCTCTTAAAACCCCAAAACCCTGGGAGTTTTTCCTGGCCACAGCGCATACCAATGCAATACTCTTGGTGGGATCTCTTGTTGGGTCTCTAAACTATAGGGTACGGTCTTGACCTGCTCTATATAAAAAAGGTCTCGAGATAACTTCTGTTATGATTTGACGCTATATAAAAATAAATTGAATTGAAATTGAATTGAATTAAATTAATAATGTTTACTAATTATTAGTAATGCTATTTTAGGTGAAAAATAAGACTCAGGAGAAGAACACTGTTGAAGATGCAGAAGACCCTTTATTTGCATAAAAGATCTAAGTTTGTATCTCTGCAGAGGCTCAACAAACTGGTTTGTATTTCAAGGTACATTGCCATATCAAAAACATCGTAACCCGAATGACCCTCCCCGTTGTCTACCTCAATCAGTGCAGTGATTAACCCCCCTCTAACAGTTTCCTGTAAGTTACCCAACTTTTCCATATATGGCCTGTTTTGGTCCAATACAAATAAAAAACAAGATATCTAATTGCAATAACAGGATCAACGTCCCGTCACAATGGCTGTTGAGTGTTTTGTCATTAACCCTTCAAGGCCAGTATATTGTACAGAGGTTATACTGTATATGTATTTTTATAGTGGTTAGCATAGGAAGTGTAGAATTTTTCCACCACACTATAATTTGTTGTTTTAACATTTTATATACTATATTATACGTCTTTGTTAATGATTATGAAATGATTTGTAAACCTTTAAGAAATTGTCTGTAAAACATCTATAAACATTACATAGAGTAGATAGATGGACCAGATATTTTGACACGTAATCAATTGTTAATAACTGGTTGTATCTATCTATGTAATGTGCAACAATAAACTGGTAATAAAAACTTTACTAATGTAACCGGAATGTAATTGTTATCGCTTTTTATCGGCTATGATACAATATAGAATTTATAAACTATTTCATATTACACAAACTAATGATAAAATAACAGAAATTATAGCATTACTAAAAATGAGTAAACATGATTAATTATCATTTCATTGATTGTTAACAGTAAAATAACTATTAACTAAGTTGAATTAACTATGAATTTACTGTTTATAAATGATGGTTATTATAAAGTGTTACCAAACAAAGTACTAGTAGTACAAAAAAGGAATTTTGACTTGATGAAAGGTCAGGGTCAGGGGATTACAATCTAGTGACCATGAATATCTATACCAAATTTAATGGAAGTCCATTCAGTTGTTATGATATAAGATAATTCAGGAGTCTGGACCAAAGTGATCGACTAACCAACCGACCAACAGACAAACCAACATCGCCATCACCATATAGCCTGGCTACAAAATGTCTTATTCAGGGACAATAGAGAGGCTACATCATTCAAATAACTGACAGGTGTTGTCAGACTAGTTCCACATTTTGGGAAATACATTTACTTTTTTAGAGCCAGGAAACGGTTAGCTTAGCTTAGCATATACTGGAAACAAGGGTAGGGTGACCATTTTTTCAAACCCCCAAACCAGGACCCTTAAGCGCGCTGCACGTTCATGCACACGCTCATGTATGTCCTAATATGCATGCACCATAGGCATTTTCATCAGGATGGCGCACGAGTTGGAATCAGCAAGAAGGCTCAGGTTGGTTCATTACAGGCTATCATGGCTCATCACATTCACTACTTCCACCGCCGTCAATCACAGGGATAGCCCCGTCATGACACACTGACAGTCTGGGAATCCTGTAGATAGTTTACCTGTTGATGTGCAGGAACAGTGGAAGGAACAGTTTAAAATAATTAATCAAATGACACATTTGATGTGCACATAAGCACACACTTGTTACATGCATAGCGTCCTTTCAAAATAAACTTCCGTTTTCACAGGAAGTTAAGGCAACAAAACCACTTAGTTAATTGATGAGACAGTGAAAGGTCTTGAACAAAATTAATTTTCTCCTGATTTGTCCATCTGAAAATTTCCATTTTAGTGTAGAATGTTCAGAAGATATGAGGCTTGTGAAAAATGCTAGTCCCTTAAAGGAAGTGGCAAAACCCACGTGACACAGATACAGGAAACTGACTCGCAGTGCGCCATCCTTTCTGAACTGTGTCTGTCAAGATGGCAAAATGTATTACTCCTTTCAACCTTGACAAAGGCAGTACAGACCAGATCCACTCCTTCTGTTCTTACCTTTCACAATAAAAGGCCTAGGCATATAATATTCCAACAGTCTCACAGCAGTTTTTGAATGCAGTTTTTGACAAAATTTCTTTTTTCGTGACGCTCAGCACGTCAACGTATTTTTCAATTTTTCTTACGAATGTCCAGCATCACGTGACGCATGTGTCAACTTCTGCTCCAGTCTTTTCAAAATAAAACTACTAGTTTTAAGAAAAAGATCAACTTAGTTAGGCTTAGGCAACAAAATTACTTTGTTAGTTTTAGGAAATGATCGCAGTTTGGGTTAAAATAACTCCAGAAGTGCTGTAACTTAAATACGGAAGTTATGTGATAAATAAATCAACGCTGACTTGTGGTTTCACACAGGATACAAACACCGGTCTCCTGGGCGAAAGTCTGGTGTTTTTTGACCCACCCATCCCCCCCTGACCTTTTCCCTACGCGGCGTTTGTCGGTCTTTATACTTTGTGGATTGATTTGATTTTGTGCTGACCATGAAAAAATAGGAAAATTAATAGAAATTAATACATTCAATTTTGTGACTATTTCACAAACTGCTGTGTGACTGAGCTGCACAGGCAAGTGTTTCTTATTTTCATGTTGTTTATTCGCCACGCTCCCGGTGTGTAAAAGCCTTAACTCTCGGCAAGAAAGCAAATAAACCTATTTTTCTATTCTCAACCCTACACACTAAAAAATACAGGGTCAAACTAGCACCAACCCAGTACACTTTACCCAGTACCAATGGGTATAAAAAACACTGGGTCAACAATAATCCCCAAACACTGTTTTTTTTTTTATCCAATGTTAGTGTTATATGTTATTATTAACATTGGGTTAATAGGTCATACCAATGTGGTTATGTTGACCCAGTAACAAAGTCATATTTAACAGGAATATATATATACTGTATATGAACAATAAATGTTTTAGCTAAGAAAATCAGTCTCAGATGTACTGTTAAATTATAAGCTAACATTGGGACCGATGGAGTTTACACACACAATGAGCATCAATATGGATTCATGAAGTTTAACCAGACCATAAATAGAAGGAAAGACATGCAACACTTAGACAACAGCCAAGTAAGTCAGGCTATAGCTACACAGAGTAGGCTGTACGGCTAAAACTACAAACACAACCCCTAAACAACTATACAAAAAGCTGTTATACACATTAAACTAAATGCAATCTGATACCAAACTAAATGGGATCCATTGATTTATTGCTGTTTCTTTTACTGAGGATGTATATCTGCCATACCAAAACAGAAGGAGCAAGCCTTTTTAAAGATGGGCCCCCCGAGTCAAGCCACCAGAGACAGACAAGAATCATGGTGCTACGCTATATCAATTCCTCCACGGTGGTTGTTTTTTCTTTTGGAGAGATTGAGTGAATAAAGACATGACATCTCTGCTGACATCTCATTAATTCATAAGCTGTCCCCGGTGGCAGAGGCAAGACAGGAATAATGCTTCAGTTCAGAACTGCGGCAATTTCTCTTGTTAACATTTGTGGTGACAAAGCAGCGCCATGTAATGAGAGTTTGGGGGTGCCATGCTCAACTCATAAAACGGAGGAGAATGCCTGCTGAAAGAGTGCGTGCTCCTTCAAAGAATCAGTTAAATGTTGAAGCCTTTGGACTATTGACAGCCTACTTAATTCTGTCACTGGAGCTGTTTCATTGAGCTCCAAGACTTGAAGTGGTCTAATGGATTTGACTCGCAGCAGATGCCTGAAAGTGGAGTGCCAACATCAACAAGCTTTCTCCTGAGAGGAGAGTGAGAAAGAAAGAAAGAGTCTCGTCTCTCCTCCTCTCCGTTCTCCTCCTATGGTGAGAGCTCCCACAGACAGCGGGGAGTGGAACTTGTGGCATTTACCGATCAGCAGAAGCTTCCAGGAAGGCTGCAGGGAGGATAATGAGGCTTCCTGGGAAGCCTGGGATCAAGGTGAATGTAGGCCACGACAGGAGGCTGCTCCACTGGTCAGGACCCACTGTGGGACAAAAAGTCTCCACTAAACCAAGACCTGTACGGACCCAGAGAGGGCCCACTCCCTTTTCAGCCAGCTACTTTGAACAACGAAGGTGTTATTCTTCTCTTTTTATAGCCGGAATATCACACACGCACGTCTCAGAGGGCTTCAGGGGCAGCATCAGTTCACGAACCAGCCCAGGAAGACAAAGAACAATTTCCCTCTAAAATAAACTCAGCATGTGTTACAATGGGAGAAAGTCAAAGAGAAAAGGTGGGAATTGGCATGTGAACAAAACATAAGAAAACTTGTAACAATTAACAGATATACAAAGTACAACGGTAAAATTATATACATATATATATATACACAACTGATATGATCTGCCTTTGTGCAATGAACTTTTTAATCTCCTTAAACCTGCATTAACTGATTTTTTTTTTTGTTGCCAACATGGAGGCAGCGGAAATAAGCCATAAACGCAGTAATGACAAATTAGCACCTTTTAAGTTAATATGGCTAATGTGTTAGCAAACAGTTGCCTATTGACACATCCCGCAGATATTGAGCAACTAGGGCTGGACACCAATATTCAACTATTTAGCTATTTGTTCGTTGGTTAGGTATTCAGTTTTCAATTTTGGTATTCGGATATTTGTTGCTATTTTGTTTTTTTTTAACCCTTCTTTTCTTTTAATCCCTCTGGATTACAAACATGCATAAAACACACCAAACCTTTTTGAAAATGCTTCTTATTCAATAAGAAATAACAATACAAACAACAATACTGTAGAATAATAGGATCCTTCAAAATGAATGCCTTTAAAGGGACAGTATGTACGTTTTTACATATATAAACATTTTTGAATAGTTTTTTATTGCCAATGTGTTAACAATGTGTTAACCTAACTTAAAAAATGAGACCATCCCCAACTTTCTGAGTTTCCTCTATCAACCTGTAGACTGCTTTTAATGTGAAGAACCCGGCCCGTTTTTTCTGAGAAAACCCAACGAATGTGACGTCATGCGCGCTCACAAGTGCCTTTATTTTCAGCTCCGCTACAGGGCTTACAGTGTGCAACCATAGCTAACGTTCGGTTAGAAATGGAGTCCCATAACGCCAACAAACAACCAGCCCCACCACAACTCAGACTCCAACACAAACTCTACGGAAGCAGAAAAAAACCCAAGTTATATCTACTGAAGCCAGTCTTCAGGAATTGTTGTCAGGAATGTGACCGATGTCGAGGGAGAACTAGCATCAACATCGGCCGGGCCTTCGATTCATGGAGGGACCTTCGTTTGGTCAGCTAACGTTACTGCCAAGCAGCTGAAATATAGAGTGATATTGTGCTTTTAGCTGCTAATGTTGCTAACGTTAATCAACATGATGCCTGTCAATCACGTTCAGTCTCATGTATCAGTAGAGCGAGTACAAGCGTGAGCAACAGGACGCTGACTGTCGTTGACTTAACGGCCATGGATGTCACTGTTAACAAGCAATTTCTGATTCTTACAGCCAGCTGTTTACTTAAATCTAAAGACACACGTCACAGCGCTATGCCGTCTATCTCAGCCGAGAACGGACAAATGTCTGGCTGAGTCCTCCCCGAGTCATGTCATGGAGACGAGACGAGCCGAGCCGGAGCCGCCGTTTCTTATGTCGGAGCGCAACCCATGCGTGGCTCGGGCTGAAAGGGCTGAATGGAAACCTCCACAGACTGCACTATACACAGGCTTGCAGCTAGTGACGTAGTACACAACAAACACCAGACATTTAACCAGGAGACCCGTGTTCCAGACCGTCGTTGGCCAGGGTTTTGTTTTGTAAGTTATGTTAGTGACGTTTGCCACGTGACGTTTGCGTGGCGTAAAAATGATACAAGAAAAGGCTAAAATGCATACTCACAGAATGTCTGTGTAACGTTGTGGTATTTATATGCCTTCCCATGAGACCGGGTTGCAAGATCCATTCTGGTACATTTCCAGAGCTACGACACCGAAGACAAAATACTCAAAACAGCCTGGGTCAGGAAGACCACTTGTGACGGGAAAACGGTCGCGTTTGAATAATAAAGTCAAAGAGTACAAAGACATTAAGAAAATTTTCACGGAAAATTGTCAAGCCTAATCATACAGCGCTTCGATGGCCTAACACAAAAGCATAATAGCCTAACAACCATACACACTGTATTTGAACTCGGTAAACTCTGTGCTTCTCTATAGCCCAAATTCATAAATGAATTAAAGTGCAGAAGAGGAATGAATCAATCAAAGGCACCGGAATACAAGAGGGTTGCATTTCAATTTAAAAGTGGTTCAATTTGGAGCACATTTAAGATCATCGGGAGGTTGGTTCCATCTGTGTGCAGCATTGTAGCTACACAGCTTTACTGTGGTTGGTCTGCCTGCCACCATCATTATTTTATCCTTGTTAGAGCATTTATTTATTGGTTTGATTAAACTTTACACGTCATACTATTTATATTAAGCTGATTGTGTGTTTTTTTTCTCATTAGCACGATTGCTGCAAGGGGGGTGCGGGGGAGGGGGGAGGGGGGAGGGGAGGGGGGTGCTGCCTCCTTCATTTAATAACCCGCAAGCAAACTCTCTGAATGAGAAATAAACAGAGATATCAGTATCTACAGTATGTGAGCTTGTCTTCATCCCAAACCAGTCTGGACAGCCCTGACAATTCAGGCCCTTCTTTGAGATGCGGAAGCCTTTTGAAGTATGCGTTTGATCTGATACCCTGCTGAGTTATAACCCCACTCTCCACAGACGGATGCTCTTGCCTGTGGTTCTGGGGGCTCTCGGGTGTTTCCTGTCTCTGTTTGTGATGAGCTTCTCCCAGGTGATTCCAGGTTTCCTCCCGGTCGCTGGACCTCTCTGTCGTAACTGTGTTTTACATGAATCCGTGCTTCTTTTCCACTTGATTACGTCATTTTAAAATGTGTTTTAGCTAGGTTTATGTGTTCAACAATCATAAAACAATCATACATGAACGGTTGTGCAAAGTTTCAGTTCAAGCAAACAGAAAAGGAAAGCAAACATGACTGCAGCACACATGCCCGCCGCCATAACAGCACCGACCCTGTATGAAATCCCGGCACGCCACTTCCGTTCTGCTTTGATTTATTAATGTGCCTAGCCGTAACCTGCTGCCACTTACCCCTCGCTGAATCCTCAATGAAATATGTATGGCTGACGCATGAAAACAGGATGTGAAAGAGGGAGCTGGAGGAACACTGAGGAAGGTGAAAGGGAGGAGTCATCATCGCCAGGAGGCCTGATCTCATTTAAAAGGTCATCTCGGGTGAACTCCCCCGCGGAAATCAGGATCTGTGAGGCAGACAAATGTGACCAGAGGAGAAGACACAAGAGTGATTTGCACTGGGAAAATTATTTTCAAATAAAAATAAAAGAATAAATGAATACTTTACTTAAAATTTAAAAAAAAGAAATAATAGAAAAGAAATATTTGAATATAGGTAAAATTATTGCTAAATAAAACAACAAGTACAAAAAAATGAAATCAATTAAAAATGTTCAGGGGACTCGCCAAACAATTCTTCATAACACAGTATTGTATGTACACTTTTTTGTTGGGCATAGACTTAAAGAAATTATGGATACATTAAATTCTATGAAAAAGCCATTTATACTAAGGGAAGACTTAAAACATACGCATTAAAAGTATAATATTAACAATAAAACACAATGTATTGTTGCAAGTTATTGTTGCATTCAAATTCAGTTGTAATGGCTTTACTTCGAAAAGGTCCTGACACACCAAGCAGACGGTTGGCCGTCGGACAGTTTGAGGCCGTCTGTCGGCCTAGTTTTTTTCTCTAGTCTGCCCCTGTCGGAGGTTTTTTGGCCGATTCAGCATGTTGATTTGGGGGCGGAGCTCGTTGGTGAGAGAAATCACTCTGATTGGCTGTTCAGCTTAAGCGAAACAGTGCAAGAGAAGAGAAACGAAAGCGAGGAAAACAAACCAACGAGTAAAGTCAAGAGGACACACACAGAAGGCTCTTCATCTTCGTCTCATCTGATCATTCCAACACACGGATATCTTCACAGCAACATGAACATCTGGAATGAAGCTAAGTGGTGTTCCTGTTTCCCTTTTTGAATGATGAATACAGACTACCGCTACCTGCTGGTGAGGAGAGTTATTTCCTCTCACACAGGCACAGAACGCACTGCTAACTGACTGTCGGCTGCAGTCTCTGCGGAGTGATCGAGTGCAACTTTTTGGCCAAGACAAAGGCGGCACGGGGCGACGCAACGGGCGGCATTCGTCGCCGCTAGTTGTTGTCATGTCTGGTTGGTGAATCTGGACCTTAATTGTAACAGAATGACCAATTTTATTGAAAACTAGAAAAGTGCAGATCTCCGCCGGGTGTGTCTCTCTCTCTCCTCCCAAACAAAGAAGAGTTGAATCTCAGTCAGTTGTCCCTTCCGACTCTCTTACAGTGAAGATAGCGGCGAAGATAACATAAACTGGCATTTATACATCTCGTATTGTGCTTAACTTTAAGTAGATTGTAACATATTGGATATGGAATTTATCTGCAGATGCTTCGGTTCAAAATGAGAGCAAACTTTTCTACAGATGTCAGTTTTTGAGCCAAGACAAAGGCCAAACAGACTAGATAAGGCTTTTTTTTAGCTTAGCCAGTTGCAGGAAATACCTTTTGCTACCGAAGCAGTTGCTGATGACTTGCAGCCCCTACCAGCCGGTTAAGAGGAGTGAGGGGTCAGCAGTCAATGATGGTATAAAACAGTCAATAAAATAGGTTTTTCAAAAATTGTGAATCACCGTAACCAAGAGAGGTCCTTAAGCAATGAGTACAAAAAATATTAGACTGATGGGTCCAGTAGTATGCCAGATTAGATGCGGACAGACAGATACAAACACACACGGCCGAACACATGATCACCTGGCGGAGATGATAAAATCCTGTATATCCGTCCAAAACCATTAAGGGACAATCATAAAATAATAGCCTGACTGACTCTGGATATTATTGTTCTTGGCGGTACATTTTGAAATGGTCTTAAAATAGGGCACAATGTCATGTCAATTGTTAAAATTGGGTTAGAAAGTGAATGAGTTATTCTCTCGGTCAGATGCTGAGGTACCCAGTAGCAAAGCATCTAACCTCCAACTAGGCAAAGCAATACTAAGAACTCAATATAGTTAGGTGACATTGTTTTATATGAAATCATTTTACTTATATGAATTTGAAGTAATAAAAGGAGACAGGCCATATTATAGCAGTAATACTATTAAAGAGTGAAATATAGAATTAACTGCGTGATGGAGAAATCTTCCTGTACCACAGTTTTATTTGTCAAGGAGAAAACGTTTCCTTGACATCATTATAAAATATATAATATCATTCTATTACTAATATTTTCGGAAAAGTTTGTCATATTTTTGGCATCTTGTTTTAAAAACACCATGAGGATGTGCTACTGCCTCCATGAAGAATAATATTTTTGCGTACGAATTAATGTGATACCATCAAAACAACACCTCATCAAATAGTAAATAAGTTACTTCAGGGACAATTTGGCAGAAAATATCCATTTTTGAGACATTTATTTTCTTGTGCTCATTCACAAAGTTAAACTATCCAATCAGCCTTGTGTTTCACAGAATGGATGTGAAGATGTAAAACAGTATTCAGTTGAAAAATAGCATGCGTGTCTGAGTAAAAGGGTGGATCTCGACTCATTAAGCAGGAACTTCAGTAGATAAGATACACTTTTTTAAAAGGGTTTATACGTTGACTAAATAATCTCCTGTAAATAATGGCTTTGTCAATGGTTAATACATCATTTCATATACTCTTATTTATTGGCCATTAATAGTAACAACTTTGAATTGCCAGGTGGGGAAAAATCAGTCACAAGCCGTCAAGTCTGCAGTTATAAATGTAGTCATTAATACATGCACATTAACAAATGCTCATTAATAATAGGTCATGAGTGTCTAATTTTCTAATTAGCAACTAAGTCTGCAGTTTTACCAAGTAATTAATAAAGCACTTTTTACAATAATCCCTCAAATCTGCAGTCATAATGTTAATAAATTGCTATAAAATAACAAATAATAAATCAATATTTTCTGTAGTGTAAGTGGTTGAGGTTTTTTCCTGATGAATTTAAGAGTTGGGGGGAGGATAAAACCAAGTATTTCTTTTAAAATAAATCTGTGTTCATTGGTGACAATCGATGGTTAGCTCGCTCACCGCCAATCAAATCTCATCGAACTAGTTCTGACTAGCAGATTAATTTATTTTTTTGAGTGTAAACACAGGGGGCGTGACGAATAAACAACATAAAAAGGCGAAAAACTGGCCAGCAAATATTATGTCTCATGGGTTTTATTGTGAAAGGGAAGAACAGAAGGAGTGGATCTGGTCTGCACTGCCTTTGTCAAAGTTGAAAGAAGTAATACAATATGTCGTCTTGGTTTGGACTACAGAGCCTCTGTGTTGTTGTTTCATAAATATAGAGTGCTGCAGGAATGAGTCCTAAAACCTAGAAATGAGTTAGCACTAGCACTTCTGGTTCCCTCGTCAGGAAGTCAGTGGGGTTTAGTTAGATGCCTGAGATAAGGTCTGTTATCAAAACAAGCTGAAGAGATTTTAACGTTTTGTTCTACAACATAAAATACATCAATAAATATCCCTCTCTTGTATTACGAAGCCTTTATGTGTCATAAAAAAGGCGGTTGCTAACAAGTGGCTAAATGAGACGACTAAACGTCATCACGCCGACTCGTCCTCCTTCACAGCCTTGTTGCGTACTTCTGGCGATTGCATTTACACTTCAAAAATCATAAAAGTGGTGTTCATTTGTGAAGATTATCTTGCTGAACAAAATGTCTAGGTATCATAAACATGTGCTTGCCACAGAGCTTATCTTCTGCAATAATCCAAAACCCAATGGAACGATTCCGTTGGCTTTTTGTCGAGGGAACCAGGGCGATGCTGACTTCCTGGCTGACCTACAAAAATATGTCATCCCTGGAGCACTGCATAGAGGCAATTCAACCCGTTCCACACAATGTGATTGGTTGATGCCTTCAAAGCTAAGAAAAATCAACCTTGTTCTGAAAAAACAGTATGCCACATTTTTGCAGCGTAATATTTGCATTCTGTGTGAAAGTACTCATGTCAAAAACAACAGTTCTAATAAATATATTCACAATAGATGGATTCAGGAGTTACTGCAGTGTGTTAGACTTGAGAGGATTAGGTTCTCCCTGAGAGGTTCCCTAAAGACCTTCTATGATAGCTGGCAACCCTTTTTAAAGCATATTGACCCCCTGACTATCACTGAAGAAATCAGCAACAAGTCTGAACGCATAGGGGCTTTGCTGACGATTGTCGGGAGCCCAAAATCTGCTTGGTTCTCGTGTAGTGTGTACCTCGCATTAGAATGAGCCATTTATATCCACATATGGAGCGGATACTCCTCACGGAGCCAACTACCATCTTCTACAGTAGCCCAGAAGGGACAAGCTCTAGATGGCGCCATTTGCGTTTTTGTGTTTCCATGTTTTCACGTTTTCGCACCAGCCACCGTAGTTCTCCTACACGCTTGGCACACTGGAGAAGTTTCAGTTGATCGCAATCTGCAACCTCACCGCTAGATGCTGCCAGATCCTACACACTGCACCTTTAAACTCTTAATAAATAATACCTAAAGATGATTATCTTCTGCTCATTTAGTCATGAATATGAACTATTAGAATGTTATAGAAAACACTTAAGATTTGAAGCCATGCTTTCAGTAGCTTTAATGGCTCCTGTATTGTATATGGAATTAGTAAGTGATTTATTAACCCATAATGAAGCTATTCTTTTTAAACCATTTATCAAGGGCGGAGGAACAAGGACTTCCGTAATGAAAATTACAAATAGGTGTACAGTTGAAGGAGTCCCACTGCTGTTGGTTCCTTCCTCTGCACTGTGTTCTGTACTTTCACACTTAATAAGCCCGTCTCCCTCTATTCTCCCTCCAGCCTCCTCTCTCATATTCACTCCTCCTTCATCATCTTTATTTCTCTCACTGTGAACCCAACTGAGCAGACGTATGCTTTTTATTTATTTTGCCTTCTCGCATGCTCAGCCTCCCACATTCCCCACAAATTCTTCTCACTCTTTCTCTCTCATGTTCTCCCCCTCACTGCCTTCTTCTTCTTCTCTTTCTCCCTGTCTCTAGGGAGCCAGTTACAGCCTATATCTCACAGAAAGGAGCCATCCACCAGAGGAGGCCAGTGATTTCCATAACGGGGAGGCAGGGGTGGGGGGGGGGCGGGGGCTCATAGTGGTCTGCTGCATTGAGAAAACCTACAAGAGAAAGAAAAGGGTGTGGACGAGAAGATCACAGAGGGCATACAAAGTAAAAGCACAGGTGACGGGAGGAAGAAAATGAGCTACCTGGAGACGAGCAGGTCAAAAGGTTTGAATCAACCATTTGGGCCAAATATAGGTCCTGGATTTTTCTTTTACAGTTCCCCCCCAAAGGGGCGAATGAAGCGTAGGGTGAACTGCAAATGGGATGATGTAACCTCCCAGTGGGGGGGGAAGGGGGGGGGCTAAGTATAGGAAGTGATCACATACTTAAGGTCAACACTACAAAGTGTCCTTGGATGAGTTTGCAGCCTGATGGAGATTAACACCGCGACTCTCCCTCGAGCTTTGAGGACTGTAATGGTCCTGTGATCGGGGGCCCTGAGAAGGGACAGAGATACTGTGTCACAGAGGGAGAGGGTGGAAGAGAGATCTGCAAATAAAGTAGATAGAGAGCAATAGAGGAGGTGAACAGGAAAGAGGCTGGAAAGGGATGAGAAGATGTGAAAGAGAGGGACGGATCAAATGGAGCAAAATGAGGCAGACAAAAGACGGAGGGAGAGAAAGTAACAAGAGAAGAGGGGAGGTTATGAGAGGCAGTCGCAGCAGGACGGGGCTGACGGCAGTGAAACCGAGTCCATGCTGCCACTGGGTACACATACATATTCCATCTCTGAAGCTGCCTTTCTTCGGAAACACCGATACCCCCCCTCCTCTTCACTCTAGTTCTCTCCCTCCCTCCCTTCCTTCCTTCCATCGCAGCCTCTCTCCTCCTCCATCCCTCTCTCTCTCCCCGTGCCGGAGCACCGCAATAGCAGTATGAATAATTGAACGAGCCTGAATCGGGATTGAGAATTTGTGTTGCGGTTGTGTCTGCTGGTGCGGCAGACGGGTGGGCATTCATGACAAAAACAAAACAAAACCCACACAAACACAATCCCTGACTTTCCTGTTTGCTTCAGTATAAATGGGAGAACACACTCAGACACACTATGTAATGCACACGGCTAGAGTAAGTAGCCTGTGTTGCCGTTTCACTGTGGGGATTTAAGTACAGGAGAATATTCAGCTACAGATGTAACTGGAGCCTTTTTCAGCCTCGTACTGTATGACATAACTGATGTTCAGAGCCACAGTCTGAGAGAGAACAGGCAATGTTTGATATGAATATTCCTCGGCACATTTCCACTGGAGGGGAATCCGTGCAGGATCGGATCAATCCGTTTTTTTCTCCGGTGGAGAAAAGAAAAAGTAAAGGACAAAAGTTAGAAATGTACTGGAGGAGATATGAATGTGTGTTTTGTATGTGAGAGGAAAGAAGAGACAGGAGTGCTGCAGTGTGTGTGTGTGTGTGTGTGTGTGTGAGGGAGGGACAGAGAGCTGCAGTGGATGTGTATGGTGTGTGTATGGTGTGCGTGTGTTTGTGTGTGTGTGTGTGTGTGTGTGTGGATAGAGTACTTGCTTAAGTGCCTGTGAGATGTGGAACAGAAGGGAACCGTGTCTGTGTGTATATGAAAGAGCAGGAGGGTGTATCCACTGGGTGTTGTCAGGTCGGGCCAGAGCTACAGTTACAGTACAGCATGTGTGTGTGTGTGTGTGTGTGTGTGTGTGTGTGTGTGTGTAAATGTGTGTATATATGCTCCACTTCCAGCTTAATTGGCCCAAATCTGCCATTCTGTGAGGCCCGGTTCCTCGCCCCTCCATGTGGCCCCCTGAGAGAGACGAAACATAAGTGACATATTAATCTAGCACTCTCTCACACACACCTGCCAGCAGGCCATGCCTCCATCTGGGAACAAAGCCAACGGACGTGCAAAGTAATTAGTTGAACTGTGAATTGTTTAATCCATATTCATAAGCATCACATACACACTCCTTGATGACAGAACATTTGACCTGCATACATTTGAACGCTGCTGTTTGACTGTATGAATTTTACCCGATGAAGTAGCGAGGATCGGCACTTTATTAAGAGTGAGTACAGGTGATTGTCTGTGTGCAGGATTCTTTCTTCACGGTCACAGTTTTGATCACAGCTTCACACCTGTCAATTAGAAAAGTGCACTCAGTAGAGTGCAGATCTCCGCCAAGTGTGTCTCCCCAACCCGGTCTCACAGGAAGGTGTATAAATACCACGACATTACACGGACATTCTGTGTGTCACGAGTACACGTTTTTGCGTTTTCGTGTCATTTGTACGCCACGCAAAAGTCCGCAGTTTACGTCTCGCTTTTTATATTACGTCATTAACTCTTACCGTAGCATTTATACGGGGATGTGTTTACATTGCAGTCAGTACAGGATACATGGCGTACAAAAGAAACACGGAAATCAAGAATGGCGAATTATTGTACGCTAAATGCCTTGCATATTATCGTGGCATTTATACGCCTTTTCGTGCAAGCGGGCTAGTCTCCCTCTCCCTTCCCAAATCAAGTCAAGTCAATTATATTTGTATAGCCCAAAATCACAAATTTGCCTCAGGGGGCTTTACAATCTGTACAGGATATGACACCCTCAGTCCTTTACAGCACGACCCTCTCATCGGATAAGGAAAAACTCCCCACCAAAAAACCCTTTTAACAGGGAGAAAAAATGGAAGAAACCTCAGAAAGAGCAACAGAGGAGGGATCCCCCTTCCAGGATGGACAGATGTGCAATAGATGTCGTGTGTACAGAGTAACAACATCATGAAAATACAACATAGACAATCCATATGACAAAAAATTATACATATAATGTGAACATGTGTGAGAAGGTGGATCCAGGAGGATGTCAAGCAGCTTCCCGGCGTCGCCAAACACATAGAGCCAGAGCAACACGACCTCCTCTCCACGGCAAACAGATAGAGCCAGAGCAACACGACCTCCTCTCCACAGCAAACAGATAGAGCCAGAGCAACACGACCTCCTCTCCACACGAGATAGGTAGAGCCAGAGTAACACAACCTCCTCTCCACGCCAGATAGATAGAGCCAGAGCAACACGACCTCCTCTCGACGCCGGATAGATAGAGCCAGAGCAACACGACCACCTCTCCACGCCATAGAGATAGAGCCAGAGCCAGAGCCAGAGCAACACAACCTCCTCTCCACGCCAGATAGATAGAGCCAGAGCAACACGACCTCCTCTCCACGCCGGATAGATAGAGCCAGAGCAACACGACCTCCTCTCCACGCCAGATAGATAGAGCCAGAGCAACACGACCTCCTCTCGACGCCGGATAGATAGAGCCAGAGCAACACGACCTCCTCTCGACGCCGGATAGATAGAGCCAGAGCAACACGACCATCTCTCCACGCCAGAGATATAGAGCCAGAGCCAGAGCAACACAACCTCCTCTCCACACCAGATAGATAGAGCCAGACCAACACGACCTCCTCTCGACGCCGGATAGAGACAGCCAGAGCAACACGACCACCTCTCCATGCCAGAGAGATAGAGACAGAGCCAGAGCAACACAACCTCACAACCTCCTCTCCACGCCAGATAGATAGAGCCAGAGCAACACGACCTCCTCTCGACGCCGGATAGATAGAGCCAGAGCAACACAACCTCCTCTCCACGCCGGATAGATAGAGCCTGAGCAACACGACCACCTCTCCACGCCAGAGAGATAGAGCCAGGCCAGAGCAACACAACCTCCTCTCCACCATGGGACCTTGAGAGAGGACCAGATCTTTGTTCAATTCATAGTTAATCAGTAATGTAAACGTATGTTACCCATGCCAATAAGCCCCCTTGGCCTGAAGTAAGTTGTTAGAGAGGCTAAATCTCCTGGAGGACGGAGGTCCAGGTCTGTCATGTGGACTGACGCACCACCAGCCGGTGAAGCAGAGAGACGTCACAGAACGGCTGATGGTCCAGCACAGAGAAGCCTGAGTAAAAGGAGAGAGAGAGAGAGAGAGAGAGAGAGAGAGAGAGAGAGAGAGAGAGAGAGAGAGAGAGAGAGAGAGAGAGAGAGAGAGAGAGAGAGAGAGAGAGACCAGTGCTTGTGGGACATAGACAACAGAGGGTTATTGAGAGGCAGTAGCAGACCCAGACCGCAACCAAAAGCAACTCTCATAGGAATGAACGGGAGCCTCCAACGCTGTATCCAGTTCTCTTAATACATCTATGGTTGAATCTCAGTCAGTTGTTCCTCCCGGCTCCCTTACAGTCGAGATGGCGACGAAAATAACAAAAATGTGGATTTATCCATCTCGTATCGTGCATACATCGTGAATTAATCTGCAGATACTCCGGTACAAAATGACACCAAACTTTTCTACGGATGTCAGTTTTGGAGCCACGCCAAAGGCCAGAATGTGGCCTGCAACAGAGTAAGTAAGGCTTGTTTTTAGCCTAGCTGATTGCTTGTCAAAAAAGCACTGGAGTTTCGTCTCTTTGCTTCTATACTCTTTGATAATTGTCTGGTGTATAACGGTCTTAGAATAAGAGTTGTCAAAATCCATGCAGCAGAGAGCACGATATGCTGCTTTATCCTGACCTTCAACAATCCCCGGTTCTACATTTTGCCTTCTCTTATTTAGACCCTCCCTACCTATTAAAACTGTCATGCACACAATTTGTAAGGCAGTTCTTCTGTTATAAATTTGTTGCTGAGCTACCCTGATGACATCATCAGGTTATTTTCTCAGAAGTGTACCTCTAAATCCACTTCAGGCATCTAAACTGAACAGAAGGTGCTGCATTAAAGTGTACAGCAACACCACGACTGCAGATGTAACTCTAAATCAGACATCTGTTGTATTTAAATGGTAATGCAAAGCCAACAATTAGGAAAATGAAAGCAAAATCTCTGCCGCTAAATGAGCTTTGCTAAAATGCTGGCTGCATACTAGCAAGCTTAATCAGAATAGCAGAGCCAAGAGAGCTAGCTAGCCCACCAGCGTGGTAATAATGCTAACGAATGTCCTCATGGTCATAACAAGCACATTGCTGATTACTCATTAGTAGTGAGGACTGTTTGGTGATTCATCTCCCTGCATAAAGCCTCACTGGCAAGGATATTGTTTTGAGTGTTGCTACTGCAGCAAAAACATTACATAATATAACATATAAATAAATTGGAATTACATAAGCAAGCACAGAGAGGCAGCAACTTTTTCTTGGATCAGCGGCTGGGGACTGAGAGCTGGCGGATGATGGAGGGAAACAGACAGAACGAAGGGAATCAAAGCGATGATTCAGCAGCTGAGTGAAAGCCAAACAGAAGGCATGTGGCTGTGAAGCTCACGATGACAAGACAGAGAGAGAGGAGACTTCAAACGCTACCAGGAGGAGAGGAACCCGGGTTCTCCTCGGATCCATAAGCTTCATGCTGAGAGACGGATAGAACATGAGAGGAGAGAAAATAAAGAGGAACGCAAAGATGTGGAAGTGGAAGGAAAAAAGTGATGTTAAAGACAATCCATACTGATGTGTTTCTAATGTTGTGTGTTCACCTGTGCATGCTATACAACAACATTGTTGGATGGATGGCAAGTTGATTTACGCTGAGAGGGGTGCCACGAGACAATCAATGTGACAACCTTGTGATGGAGAAGGAAATAGTTACAGGCTTTTACCAAAGAAAGTATGTCGCTAAGAAGTGAAAGTCAATCGTTCGTTCCATTGCAACGTCAGCCCCTAGCAGTAGAGCTATGCTTCCGCTATTTTGGACTGAAAGCGACTACAGGACGCCAGTGAAACGTCCAACATAAAAGAAAATTGTTTCTATGATATTGTCATAATTTGAATGTCTCTCCCAAAATTTCCAACACATTCTCACTCCCAACTTGTGACCAACTTGGCCAGCGCCCCTTGGCATCGGAGGCCGACGTACGGGGTTCCCCTCTTGCTTTACTTTTGGACGGACCAGGGACGGCATGTCAATATAGGCTCATTACATGCATAATAATAATAATAATAATAATAATAATAATAACTTGTATTTATAGAGCGCCTTTCAAGAATCCCAAGGATGCTTAACATAGACATAAATAGACACAACAAACAGAACATAACAGTAGCTAGAGGACATAGGCCTTGGTGAAGAGTTGGGTTTTAAGGAGTCTTTTGAAGCTGTCCAGAGAGCTCTGTGGGGAGAGAGTTCCAGAGGGTGGGGGGGCTATCTCACTGAAAGCTCTGTCCCCACAAGTTGGCAGGTTTGTGTGTGGGGGGGGGAGGGAGAGAGGGGATTGGGGGGAGGGGGATGGAGAGCTGACCCGTGCCTGAGGATCTCAGGTTCAGGGACTGTCCAAAGTCCAGTTGACCCATCCCCCACACCACACCCTATACTTTGAGTCAATGCCACACACACCGTCCTGCTGCTGTAAACACTCACTAGAGCGCCAAATGTATATTAATACACATCTGAAAATAGTCCACAAAAAGCACTATTAACTGCTGTTTGTTGGCAGTAAGAAAACTTAAGAATAGTGGCAGACCTATCCTTTAATTTAATGGGAGTGGTAGTGGCATGTGACTTTGGTATGCCTGCTAGGACATTTGCTATTGCTTGAAATATTTAGGATGTAGACGGACATGTGCGATGACTATGAGGACCCCCCTGATCCTTCAGAAGGACTTGAGAGACCTCTGAGTCATGGCAGTCATATTAGACCAGTACTTTTTTTTGTCAAGTACGGTAGGTGTATCTGCTCATTATAACAGTAACATAAACGGCATCAGTACAGAGGGGTCCTGCAGATCACATGAACCCTCCCAGCCACAATGACTCTGGTTGCTCTTGATCAGCACATTAATATAGCATGGTGAATGGAAGTTTTTTTTTAAATGTAAAAGGTCTAAAGGAGTATAATATTAATGTTCCATTGCAACTTTGTCAAAAACAACTATCAGTTCGTTATGCACAGCAATGTATTATAACAGGGATGAATGATCCATGGCAGTTTCGCAAAAATGAGTTCAAGATATCTTTAACTGCGGCGAATGCATGGATTTCAGATTAAAATCAAAGGGACTGAAATCCTAAAAATCAGCAAAAACATCCAGTCATGTTGCAATGGTCCTTTAAGGGAAAAAGAAGTGTTTTGATGCTCTACAACACAATATGACCTCATGAACCAGAGACAGCTATATGTGGGGTAAAGGCCAGCCCATCCCCTGTTGGTTTCTCCCAGACCCCCTTACCAATTACTGCACTGATGTCCCAAAGAAAGACAACTTGAGCCCTATGCACACTGCAGAATCCCTTGCCTCCCTCTAACCACACAGGTAGCTCAGAGATTCATTAAAAATCCTTCTTCTGGTCTTCTCTCGTGTGCACGTCTCCCCCGAAGGGACTTCTGAGAATCTCCTCTCCTCCGCGTTCCACTCAACTAGGCCTAAAACGGACCTTGACATTGATGAACAAGGAATGGAGTCACCTTATGAAGGCACTCACCACCATTCAACACACATTCTGTCATGTACCGTCTTGGCAGTGACATTATTATTATTTTTTTTGCACTTATCTTATGAGAGTAATGAGTAGTCTTGGCAGAAACTTCTTGTGATCACCAAGAAAGAGAAACAGTATTGAAAAGTAATACAAATAAGAAACCCAGACAAAATAAGTCAAAAGAGAGTTGAAGCATCAAACTTGGCCAAAAATATTATATTATAGTATTCATGATAGGGCTTTTCACAGTAGACAGTCAGAGCAGGAAAAACACAGATGTATTAATAATATAAACACAACTGAGCCACTGTTTATGTGATTAGTTACACGTACATACACCTGTGATTTTCCTAAAACAAGTCCAAATGTCTGCTGTGACAAAGTTCTGTTGAACCAGGGATTACTTTGAGATCGTCCACACGAGAAAAACAACAGCAATTGTTGCCTAAAAATGACCTTTGTATATGTTTACCTCACAAGGATCTCCAGCAGCCGTGTGAAGTATGACATTGTCTGTCTGGAACAAAGGTGAATAATTATAATAGTATGTATATTTATGATATTTCATTATTCAACACAGGCCATTTCGGTAGAGACATTAATTATGACAATAGAAAGAAACAATAGACAATCATTTTGTTTTACTTTTGAACAGAACTTTGTTGGTGGATGTTTTACTGGCATCTGTTAGTTGCATTCGGTCCAAAATGGTGGAAGCGTAGCTCTGCTGCTGGGTGCTTATATTGCAATGGAACGACCAATTGGCTTTCACTTTTTATCAATATACATTCTATGCTGCTATAATTAATATTTCTTAAATTAACAATGGATCAAACGGTTTTGTTTTGGTTCACTCTGACCGCTCTCACAGCAGACAGTGGTTTTCAGTAAAAAAGCCCATGGTAGCGTACCTGTCTAGCACTAAACAGCAGACAGACCAGGTCGGCGACAAGCTAATGAACATATTGGTGCAGCTAGGGAGCCATATTTCAGGGATTGGTGGAAACCGAAACAGAACTAAAACAGGAGTGAATGGACTTACATTATTCAGAAGACCAGAAACACAACTCCAAAGAAATGCTAATGCTATTCCGTATCTGCTGGATGTCCAAATAAGCAACTGTCTGATGACAAGTTCATCATTTCAACTTAAAAGATGATGATAGATAGATGAATAGAAAATATATCAGTGTCATGTGTCAGTGTCAGTGTCACTATTGGAATACTGTGCTGAACCCTGGAATAGGTTCAATGGTGTTCTTGCTTTCTACAATATATGTGCATCGCCAGCCCCGTTCTCATTCCCAGAGCATCAAATATAGAGGCTTTGTCACGGCCGTTGGAGTGTGATACCGCTGAACAAGGCACCCTTTAGCACCAGTATGAGACGTACCGGGCGTTCCATTAACTACAATGTAAACCCATTCGCAGCAACAGTAAACGCTCCGAGAAAGTGCTGTGGTGACGTAGTTTAAGAGAAAAGACACTCTAAGGGCGGGTGGGAGGGTCGGTGGATGTGTCCAACAAACACAAGGACACCTGTTCATGTCCTGTGTGTTAAGTTTCACTTTCACATTACAATCAGCTGTTTGTCCCGTGTTCACAACGTTCAGTTTCATTTACAAACATAGTAGTTTTAAGCCCCACCATGTAGTTTTTTCCTAAACGAAAATGGTTTAGTTGCCTAAACCTAAAGTGACGCCAAGGGGCGTGACAAAGTGGCCGTATGTGACGATTTGGGATGAGAATGTGTTGGCATGGCAACTATAGGCAACTACATATCAGGAAACGGGCAAGTAGAGGACAGTCAGGCAGATGTAGATGAAACCCTTCACCAAAACAGAATTCCCTTCAAGCGCTCTTGCACGTTACCTTGGAGGATTCTCAACCGCTGCCAGCACACACACCAATAAACACAAACACACATATTCACCTGTACATGAGCACACGGTGTCCCTAATGCATCAAAGAGTGTTACCTTGAGACAGGAAGGTACATAAGAGAGGAAGTGTATTCTTTCTGTTGATGTTCTCTGAAGCTATGTATGATGCGATTTGTGTCTTGGACCCTTTAATCTCCATCCAGCTGAAAACCACCACGGGGCCCAGGTATACTGTAGCTGTTCCAGGAGGGAGACACAGACAGACTTACAGTTAATATTTCATGTCTGTGGAGACTTTCAGCTCACCAAGAGTTTGGGACTACATGAAAGACTGTTTGATGGTTAAACCAAGTAGTGAGAAATCAGCTAGAGGAGAATCCTGGGATAAAAGGGACTGAGAGCACTTTGTCTCTTCTTTCTCTTGGAAGTCATTCATGTGAGAGAATCGGAGATCGTTTTGGACCACAGAAAAAGTAAAATATAAATCTGTACCTTGATTCTGTGCAGTCAAGCATCTGTGACAATGTGTCTGCTTACATACTAACCGACTAACCGGGTCTCACAGGAACGCGTATACCACCACATTACACTGACATTCCGCGTGTCATGAGTATGCATTTTAGCCTGTGAGATGTGTCATTTGTACACAGTAGTTAGGGTAAGGGAAAACGTCATGGTTGGGTTTAAAATAAGTCAGTAAACTAAGTAAAACACGTACAGAAACAACGTATCACAACTACAGAAAATATCACTAACCTAACTAAACAACAGTCTCAAACATGGGTCTCCTGGTTAAATGTCCGATGTTTGACCTCTCCACCAACCTCCATAAGTGTTCTTTCTCGCTTTTTATACTAAGCTATGTCACTAACTCGTACCGTAGCATTTATACACGGATGCGTTTACATTGCAGTCAGTACAGGATACATGGCGTACAAATGACACACCAAATCAAAAAAGGCGTAATGCACGCTAAACGCTTTGCACGTTATTTATATGCCTTTTCATATGAACGGGCTGCACCAACATATCAAAGATGCCGTTTATTCGTGTTTTATATAAAACTCATCAAACCAAGCAAAAAACAAGTGAATCCCATATGCTTTACATGATAAAAGGTCTGGATGGTAGTACCATGCTAAACAGAGCTAGAGACGAGGCTCAGACTTGAGTCAGATTTCAGTCTCAAAATTAGATCTTGAGACTTGATTGGGACTTTATAGCTCTGAGACCTGATATGCCTGAAACGTGACAGCAAAAACATCAAGTCTTCTGTTTTGATCTGGCAAAATACCAGAACAAGGCCAACCTAACCTGCATAGCAACAACGCTTAAATATTAATTTATTAGGTTGACTGTAGTGAAAGGGCTTTGTTTTATATGGAACCATAAACACTCCTTTGAAAGGGAAATGTTCAAATGCTGAATGATAGCCATCATTCAAAGGTTTAAAAGACCTACATGTTCATGTGCAATTTGCCTAGTAAGATTTGTGACTTGATGTTGAGGCTTGCTCTGGTAGACAACAGACTTGACTTGAACTTGTAGTGGTTGACTTAAGACTTGCCTTAAAATGGTCTCAATTGACTTCAGAAAATAGTTTAAACCAGTGTTGACTGACTCGCGGAATGACTTGAATTTGTGTCAAATTACTTGAGACTTATTTGAGACATAACTTAACCTTGTCTCGATTGACTTGAGACTTGACTTGGACTTTTCTTGAAGGACTTGCGAGAACTGTGTTGGTCAATCTCAGAACCCAT
Source organism: Sebastes fasciatus (assembly GCF_043250625.1). Classification (NCBI taxonomy): domain Eukaryota; kingdom Metazoa; phylum Chordata; class Actinopteri; order Perciformes; family Sebastidae; genus Sebastes; species Sebastes fasciatus. Next base: position 1,814,440 of record NC_133797.1, on the reverse strand, counting down.
AGGCAATCTGTCTGACAATGATTTATCCTCTGGGGGCGACGGACAATATTTCTGGTGTTCCGGTGTAGCCAGCGGACATCCAGATAACAAATATCTGGGTCAAGGCGTCCTCTTCCGTGCGCCGGTCACAGTACACATTCCGATTAGCAACTTGAGACGCAGGAATGGAGTTGGAGTTGAGAGCCAACATCTACAACGGGATTGTTTCACAAGTAACCAGTTTACAAGTTATTAAATAATTAATTCATTCTGCATTCATATGCAGATATCTGTTGATAGAGATCATGTGTTTGTGGACTTTAGACTTGACTTGAACTTGTGACAATTTACTTGAGACCTGACTTGAGCTTGTCTCGATTTATTTGAGGCTGGACTTGGACTTCCCCAAGCAACGTAAATTTAACTTTGGCGTTATCGAGTATATACTATTACTAATCCTTCTGGGTATATTTTTAATGAAGGTTTAGTATCTTCCTGAATTCTTCTTTAATCTCCGTCAGGAAACCTGGAAAAAAAACAGACATTTATGAGGAACAAAATAGAAAAACAAAAGGCAGAAAGAAAGTCAACTGTCAGTGGCACTGGTAGTTTTAGAGTAAACAATAGCTAATATTATAAGAGAATAATGATTACAAGGTAGCATTCACCCTAAAATATGTAATTACTGCGTTTGATGCGCATTACCTTGAATATCTCTGTTGTGTTGGTGCTCAGTTGTAGACAGAGACATACAAATATGTTCATGAAGTAGCTAACCAGTGTTAGCTAGCAAGCTGTATATTATAGATATTATTCTATATTCAAAATGTTTACCTGTTTTCTAGGGGTTATAAGAAGCCATTGTGGGAAATGTAAGAAATCACAGACTGATGCAGAAATATTTGATGAGACGAGTTCATTCACAAAGAAAGTGAATTGCAAGATAGATTCTTTAAGCTCTCCTCCCCCTCCACATTGCCGTCGTGTCTCTTCAAAGAGCTGAAGACATTCCTCATCCGGCTGTTGATGCCTCTGTAAACTCTCGCCGTCTATCTCTGGAGCTCGTCGACTCCAATCAAAAGAAAACTGAACACTTTGCTCTTCTCTTTACAGACGGCCGTGGCCCGTGGTTTCGCTCGTCATCCTTTGTTTGGCTTAGCTGCAGATCTGCAGAGAGAAACGTCTCAAGGGCAGCCACGCTTTGGAGCATCTTCTCATTTGTACTGGTCAGAGTTTCAACAGTTCAACAGATTGATTTCTTAAGCACTTTTTTGATTCTTGTTCCATGCTTTCACAGACCTTTTTTCCCTCATGATGTGCAGGAATGATAGAGGGGAGATGTCACTGCTCCCCATTAACACACAATAATGGTCCAGTGCCTTCTAAAATTTCTCCCCCGCGGTCTCTTTCTTGCTCTACTCTCTCTTTGCATGGGCCTTGGGCTTCAATGAATGAAAAATGATGTTGCTGTTTTTGAGAAAGCACACTTCATTATGTTTCTGCCTCTTATTTTGCCATCGTTTCTTGATTTTTGTTGTCCAGTATGTAACATAATGTAGAGAAGCAGCTATAATTTAGTACCTCAACATTCTGTTTATCTTAAGGCTGACCCACAAGAAAAGATTTTTCAAATCTTAACAGATGTGTAAAATGGGAGAGAGCCCACAAATAATGGCATGTTATGTTAAATTTAACAGTTTTGTTACTGTAGTGTGTGGAGAGCAACGATTTGGCTAAAACAGCCACCACACACTAATGGATTCATTAATGAACAATGAGAGTCACAGCTAAAAAAAAACTAATCTCGGAAAATCTCTTGCGATGAAACGTGACTTTAGTTTGAACAAACATGGCGGACGACGGGCAGGAATAATAAGAGATGTTAGTTTTTGCATTTCTTTGTACTAAAAATTCACGAATAATGGATAAAGTCATGGAGACACGTTAAATAAACACTTGTGTTGTTGCCACAAATTAACAAGTTGCTCCTCCATTTCTGAGATCTTACTACTACTTTATGCTTCACGTTTTACATTAGCTCATACGTTAGCCGTGGCCGCCATCACGGCGGTGGTTGCCCTTCCTTCTTCAGTCAGCTTGGTTCTGAATTGGCTATCGTTCTTTCCCACGTGACTGCGTCATCGGCTGTCCTCGGGGTTCCCCACACACAACAGGATGTCCAATCGTAAATACTGAACATGTTTAATATTTATGATTTGAAATCGGTGTGTCCAGGATGGACTTCCGAGCCGATTGAGGGATGTCAAAAAACACTCTTGATATACCTCACATCACAGGAATGTCTGGAAAGATCATCTTTAGAACCATCAAAAAATCGGGGCTTTGCTGACGATTGTTGGGAGGGGGGAATCGGGTCCAAAATCAGCTTGATTCTCGTGACGTGTGTACGTAAAATTTGGAATGATTTAGCATTGTTGACGATTACTACGTGGCTAGTCGGACTCGGGCAGGAACGACTATTTCATCCGGCATTCTCCTCCCCTTGCGCTATCTGCTCTATTTTGCAAGGGCACCATCGCTGCATCCTGTGCTTAGCACCGCCCAGGATGATTATGATTGTGTTAAAGAAATACTAACAAGCTAGAGCTATTTTCTTCCCTCTATATAATATGTGGAGCCAGACCTTTCTTTAGCGATGACAATACATGTTATTATATCTATTTAGAAACATCTATGCTGGTAGTTTCAACTCCATATGCCAGAAACTAAAAGTCAAACCTGTGATTCAATCCATTTGACAGCAAGTTACAGGGATCAGGGCCGTAAAATCATTGTGTAAAACACAATATTGGGAAAAACATTTTTTTTCAACAGCAAATGAAACCTGGTTGGGGGGGGAGCAATTATAAAGCTGAGAATAACAGCTAAACATTTCAACAAGGAGATAAAAGGAGGTCAGAGTTGATGGTGAGACAAAATAAGACAGCTTTTCTTCAAAAAGAACGAGGGAGAGAATGGAGGAGACAGAGGGATGCTGAGAGAACCGTGGCTGTCGCTGTCAGAGGACGACAGCAGGATCGCTGCCCTCTGTCAGAGTCTTCAGGCTCTAAATAACCAAGAAGCAAAGATGTCGACCCAAGTTTCAACTGCTCAGGGCCTCTGAAACTCAGAGAGTGAAAGGGGAGATGGAGGAGACGATGGAGGGATTGCAGATGGTGGAGCAAAAAGAGAACAGAGGAGGAAGAAGACCAGTGAGGTAGAATCCTGTAGCGTTAATACTGATTCATCAATAGCTTTGTTTGACTTGTGAATAATGCTAAAATGTTAAAATAAAGTATCTGGTGATGGATGGTGGATGCAGTTGAAAATGTGAGTAGGTGGAGGTGGAGATAGGAACTGACAAAGGGTAGGAAGGTTTTGCCCAATCGGCAGAAAATATATTGGCATTGTACGTGTGTGCAAACCACGGGATACGTTGAATATCAATGTTTCTGAGCCAAACGTACGTTTCATAAATATGTTTCATATCAACCTCGTACCACGCTTGCAGAAACGCACAATGCCACGTGGTTAATGTTGTGAAACGATTGGTTAACGTAACAACGTAACGTAACGTAACAACGCAATGTAACAATGCAACATTACAACGCAACGTAACAACGCAACATAATGCAACGTAACAACGTAACGTAACAACGTAACGTAACAACGTAACGTAACAACGTAACGTAACAACGTAACGTAACAACGTAACGTAACAACGCAACGTAACAACGCAACAATGCAACGTAACAATGCAACGTTTACACAACGTAACAACGTAACAATGCAACGTAACAATGCAACAACACAACAACACAACATAACAACATATTGTGACAATGTAATGTAACAACGCAACGTAACAACGCAATGTAACAACTCAACGTAACAACGTAACAACGCAATGTAAGAATGCAACGGTTTTGCAGGTTTTCAAGTATCCTCACAGGTCTCACACACACACTCAATATACACATAATGAACATTACAGTGGGGGACTTAGAGACGTGAACTTTGACTTCCCACAATAAGTGACTCTCTTCTTCTCTGTCTTTATTAAATCCAACGTCCAGAAAAGTGGAGACTTCCACATAAATAGAGACTTTTTTTTTACTATTTTTAACCAATCCATTCCAAAACTCTTGGGAGATCCAGAAATTTCAAAAGCGAAGAGGAGCGGCGATGAGGAGACGCAGTCGGATGTGAGATTTTTGGTGCGATTAAGTCTCAACTGCCACTCTGGAGCTTATTGATTTGCCTTGATGTATAAGAGGCGAAGACAGCAGACAGTTTTGCAGGTTTTCTAGTATCTCGAGATAACTTCTGTTATGATTCGACACTATATAAAGATAAATTGAATTGAATACTTTCATATGATGCCAGAATCTTCATTCCAGCTTTAAAACTGAGTCCGCTACAACCTAAAAATCGTAAATTGTGTTAATGCGTTAAAGAAATTAGTGGCGTCAAAACGAATTTGCATTAACACGTTATTATCGCATTGACTTTGACAGCGCTAGTAAATACTGTATATAACCGCCCTTATCAGACTTTTAGATAACGTTAAGTAACAAGCCTTTATAACGTTACGTAACAAGCCTAATAACGTTACGTAACAAGCCTAATAATGTTACGTAACAAGCCTAATAACGTTACGTGACAGCCGTAAAGTCAACGTTTAATTTTGGCTTCACATGAGACATGAACAGCGGCCTCCTGGCTTAAAGTCCTGTGTTTGTTAGACCCATCCACTGTTACTCTCTCCCACCCTTAGTGGACTTTCTCGCTTGTCATACTCATTATTATACCACATAACTTTCAACATCGGTCGCTCCATATATTATGTAACTTTCTCTGCGTGTCACTCGTTGTAATACGTCACTTGCTCTGACAGAATTCAAAAACGTAGACACTGAACGTATCCGTGGTTTGCAGAAACGTACAATGCCAACAATTTCTCCTGGCAACTGGGCTGCTTCTCTACCTCTGTCTGAAATCAAGCATTGATTGTTTCAAAATGACTAAGACTTCTGAGTGGTAACTCTGCCGCTGTTATCAGTAAGTGCTTTTCCATCCACCTGTTTTATGCACATTTTCAATTTGCGCTTAACAAAATGGAAACCGAAGAAGAAATGCTGTAAAAAAGGTTTTCCTCGACTGAGATAGAAAAGTAATTTTATCAGTAAAAGCAAAATGCAACAAAGTGCAATGGAAAGGGACTTAGCAAAGAAACAATGACATGCATGAAGCATGTGACTTAAACATCCAACTGAAGCTTTCGTGCCACTGACGTGACTAAAAATATCAGCAAATGAAAACATCAGGGGTCTCATTTATAAAACAGTGCGTAGGATCCATACTAAAAATGTACATGCGCACAAAGGCCGAAATGGCGTGCGCCAAAAAAAAATCTGATTTATAAAACTGTGCGTACGAGGTTCCATGACAAATAAATCAACTTTGACTTGTGGTTTCACACAGGACACAAACACCACTCTGCTGGGCTAAAGTCCTGTGTTTTTTGGCCCGCCCACCCTCCTTACATGGCGTCCGTTGCTCTTTATACTTCCCGGTTAACCATTACGTAGATTACATACAAATTGATTTTGTGCTGACCATCCAGAAAAAAAAGTGAAACTCTTGTCTATGTAAACGAATCAATACATTCAATTTTGTGACTATTTCGCAAACTTCTGTGCAACTGGGCGGGATGTTCAAATATAGTACTGACGTAAACAGCTTTTACAACATCAGAATTTTTTTTACAGCTAAACAGTACACTACAAGATGATTCTGAAAACATGAGGAGAGAAATAGTCATTACAGTAACAGAATATTGATTCATATTTGATCAGCCCTGCCTAGTTTGACCATTTGATCAGAGTTTACGAGTGATTGACAGCTGGATTTTTTAAAGCCTGAAAACAGAGCCATGAGGAGGAGCAGAAGTCTAGTTTTCTCTCAGAACACTTGAATTACAATATGCTGAAAGGTTATTATGGAATTTTTCGCCCATTGATGCTAAAAACATTCTGCCTACTGCAGGTTTCATTTACTTACATTACTTTAATCCCTGATCACATCAGTAATAATTGTCAAATAGAGAAAAAAAACAGCCTGATTAGAGTATTTATCGTTTATACTTAGTATCAGTTACCAAACATCTTATGTGAATTCAGCACCAAACAATAACCGGCCCTCCTTCCTCAAATGCCACAATCTGTCCATATCCGTCCATATCTGGCCAGCATCCTGCGCTCTGACGTGCGGCCAGTCTGCGGTGTGCACCAGCTGATCCTCTGACCCCTCCTGCTGATCAATACTGCCCCATCTGACCACTTCTATTCCTGGCCACCATCCCTGCAGAGTCAGCCCCCCCTGCCCTTCTTTTCCGCTCGCCTCACTGGGACCGGCCTGGCACAGCGGTGCCCTCTGCCAAGTCTGACTCACTTAAAGAGCGACACTCAGTGACGACACATCATACACAGTCTGTGATTGGGTGTTATATTGTCTGCTGTTCCCATACAGCTCACTTTTAAAATGAACATAAAGCATAATTTACACAACCAAGAGATATTAACAGATGACCAGCACTCTGAAGCAGACCGGGGATGTTAATGATTTATTTACGAGGCTAACAGTGTAAAAAGCTGAGTGACCCAAAAATGTAATGAGACCAGTGTATAAAAAGAGCCAGTATAAAAAGAGCCAGTGTGACCCATATCCAGTCTGAATATGGGGCGAGTGCATAAAAACATAGAGTTAATCTGACGGTGTCTTGATCCAGACTAAAACAGCTGCACTTTTAAAAGCACATGAAAAGTTACAGCACGCATTCACTGTCGCACTGGAAAACACAGTCTCTCACACAGTCTCTCTCTCTCTCTCTCTCTCTCTCTCTCACACACACACACACACACACACGCACACACACACACACTTTTTAGTGGTCTTCTCTACTTGCTGGTCTTCACAGTTCCTGAGATCCTTCGCTGTATTATTTGCCTGATACCTGAAACGAGAGAAGAGGAGACAAAAAACAAACTATTTAATGCAATAAAAATAAATATATTACCGTCTACAGTATTCAAAGATGAAAAGGAACCACACTGCAGAGCTTTAAAGCAACGACCCTACTCGAATCAGCTGTGTATTTACTGTCTTGAACACAACACACGCAATTCCTCCTGCAAACACATGACTTGAATGACTCCCTCAGCGAGTCCCTGGCTGCACGTCTGCCGGAAGGGGGGGTGCTGGAGCTGATCCCAGTTGACATTGGGTGAAGGCGGGGTACACCCTGGACAGGGCTCCAGACTATCACAGGACTGACACATAGAGACAGACAACCATTCACGGTCACATTCACACCTACGGGACATTTAGAGTCAACAATGAACCTGCATGTCTTTGGACTGTGGGAGGAAACCGGAGAACCCGGAGAGAACCCACGCTAACACGGGGAGAACATACAAACTCCACACAGAAGGGCCCTGAGTTCCAAGCCAGATTCAAACCGGATTCAAACCTGTTGCTGTGAGGCGACAGTGTTAACCACTGCACCACCGTGCAGCCTCCCCCTCCCCTCTTTTTAGCATCAAATAACAAATCAAAACCAAACTTCATAAAAAATAAACACTTGAACATACATCGGTGTGATCAGAACTACATAAAATGAAAATTTGCGTTAACATGTTATCGCGCTATCTTTGACAGCCCCAAAAAATATGGTAAAAATAATTAGAAGATGATATTTACAAATACATCATTTATATCGTACACTGTAAACATGGCCACTCTCTCTTTTGTTTTAGCCTATGAAGTAAATTTAAATGAGTAATTTGACTCAGCTGAGTGAAATCAGACTCATCCAACCACAAGGTTTGACAGTTGTTATAATAGTGCTTTATCTTGTACATATTTGCACAAGCACATACTGCAAACCCGTTGTTACGACCCAGCTCGCTACGGTAAAGGGAAGCAACATTAAACCAGATTTTCTTGGTAAATAAAGTTATTTTATTTACAAAGAGTTTGATTTTCTGTTAACAGCAAAAGGTGGTGAGGCAGACAAAAGGAAAAGGGGCTAGCGGGTGCTGTTAGAAATCAAGAAAATAAATAAAACAAAAGGAGGACTCCTAAAACTGGGAGCTATGCACCTAAACTTACTACAAAGAAACTGGATGGAAAATAAAACCTCACTAATTAACTTTACGTAATAGAACAAAAAGATCAAAAGTAGCACCCCTGCACACTAGTGATACTGTAAAAAATACTTCTTAAGTGTTGCAGATCAGTCTCTAACATACACTAACCTGGCCCCCACTTTCTCCAATCTTATAACGAGTACATTTTACAACATTAACCACCACAATCAAAGATTTCGAGTTCCTCAGAGGAACATACTAAAAAGGTACAGAGGCGAGCTGTACAGAGCCACTGCCACTGTCAGGCTGGCCAAGCATTTGAGTCTTCACCAGCTGATTGTAGCTCCTTGGTGATTGGAGGACCGGGACGTGTGCCGCTCCAATCCGGACCCTCCCGCTTGAAGAGGGTCGGCGCCTTGGCAGGTGGGACCAATCTCTCCTCGGAGACCACACATCCTGATTTGCATATACACAGACATAGACACACACACACACACACACACACACACACTACCTGGGCAGGTTAAGCAAAATAAATGTATATTCGGCTGCAACCGCAACAAACCAGGAACGTCAGCAGCGCGTGGCGGCTGCGTTACCTGTTGTTTTTTATTTCGGCATCCCTGTTAACAGGTTAGAGCAGCCACACTGCCTGCGTGTGACGCGCGTCTCAGCTGCGTCTCTTCTAGAGAATAGAGGTCTCGCCTATTTTTGACACGTGTCGCGCGTGTCTCACAGCAACAACAGACAGTGAAGGTGATCTATTGACTGTATATTAACATCACATCAGCTACATTACTACAGTTTCGATGTCTATCTGTAGACTCCAGATACTGTAGATTTAACAGATACCTGCTGTCTTCAGAAGGCTGTAAAGAGTCACCCGAGTAAAGGAAAGGCCTTCAGTACAGTTCTATTGTCATGACAGACAGAGCTTTATTCTGTCTAGCTGGCATTAATGTCATAACCACTGGTTGAAAAATCTGCATTATCATGATGTAGAACTACTCGGCTACAGCCTTCCTAGTGGAGTGAAGGGATCAGGTGGAAGTGTCATGTGTGTTGAAAGGAGTAGCCACATAGTGCTTCTCACCTGCCGACATAAAGAAACAGCCCATAGTAAGAGTGTGAGAGAGAAAAGTGTCAATTATGTGAGAGTTCTGTATAACATCTGTAGAGACCCTCCCTGTAATTTATCACACACTTTTTGGATAAAAGACATTCATGTGTTAATGAAAAGAACAAAACAAAAAAATATCTATGTATTTATTTGTGTATTTATTTAGCCTATTTATCGTCTACTGTTACCTCGATCCTGTGCTTAAATAATGTTACACTTTTATAGAATGACCAAACTATCTTCTTGGCTTTTATTTTGACATGTTTGCCTTCACTTCCTGGTCACGTGACTGCCGTTCTCCGCACTTCGATTCAAAAGAGAAAATGACAGAAAGAAACTTGAAGAAACTAAATCGGATCGTTTTTTTAATTTGGTTTTTTCGTTTTTCGTTTGGAAACAAAAAACAAACAGAGCACCACGTGATTCCATTTTTCGTTTGTGGTTTAAAACGAAAAAACGAAAAACCCACGTGACTTCCGTTCTTCAATTAAAAACGAATAATGAGAAAAGGAATTCGCAAAAACAAAAAAACGGCCCGGTTTGGGTTCGTTTTTCATTTTTTGATTCAGAAACGAAAAAATAAAAAAACGTTTTTTCCTTTCTGAATTCCAAAGGAAAAACGGATTATCCGATGATACCCAGACCTAGAAAATGTTACGGAGATGAAAAAAAAGTAAAGACTTATTTCAACACTTCCTGCTTTCATTTAAAAATAAAAGCCCTCAAGCGTTTTTTCTGTGGACAGAATTCCTTCATTTGTTAACACAAGGCTTTTATTCTGAAATATGTGCCGGACAGTGTTATAGAACATAGAGTGACTTGGAGAGCTCCATGAATGAATATAGTATGGAGTTTTAATTGTGGATTATTACTATTATTTACAAATTACCACACGTTTCTTAACCTTTCTCTGTCTAAAATAAATATAAATGATATTTATGATGAAATGAAATGGCCATTAACACTCTATGTAGAAAGAAAGGGCTGACAGCAGCAGCTGCAGCAGAAACACAGCAGACAAGCAACTGAAATGCAGCTGGTGTGAACGCCCGACGCGTGAATCACGCAGCCACCACGTAGCCGCCACGCAGCCGCCACGCAGCCGCCACACAGCCACCACACAGCCGCTCCTGACGTTCCTGGTGTGTCCGTGCGCCAACACCACTGAAGAAAACGGGATGGTCTCATCCACTGTCCAATTCCCCTTTCAACTCCACCATTTGTTAGGTGCCTTACATGAGAGGAGAATTTGTTACTTCTGTAATGTCACAAAGTCTTGGGAGATGCACCATAACACTATGACCATATATTGTTACAATGCATCCTCTTCTCTCAAATATTATAGCCCTGCTATCATTTGAAATAGCCTAATTAAAAATGACAGGATGTAAGACCCTATAAAAATATTTTACCTGTTGTAATTAAGTTGGGATATCCTTCATTATGCAGCTGACATCCAGCCAGGGGGACATGATAGTCTGCTGTCACTGAGGACCCTCGCCGTGCACATTATCTTTATAGGCACGATCAAAGTTTGATTTATGACTGCAAAAATCATTGGCTCTGACACACTCATCACTGTTACAATAAAGTGCAACACTGTGAGGACACGGGCTTCTGCAAGGACAGCATGTGTTCTCCTCTGCATCTTGCACAAGGGCTCCAATATTATTTGTTTTTTATCAAAATGATCTTTCAATAAGCTTCTTGTTATCATGCATTCCCAAAACATTTCTCCTCTCATAGAATCTCTTCCTAACACCATCTCCTGGTAACTCCTGACATATCAGCAGAGATAGGAGGGATTTCCTAAGTTACCAAAGTTGATAAAATGCTCTTAGTCCTGGTCCTAAAAGTGGGACCAAATGTGTCTCTTTGAGGATCTTTGGCCAGTAAGGAGTTTTTGGCTGGACCGCAGAGGGCCAAGCCCTACAAATGCATAAGTCTGTCACTGAGTGACTGACTGACTGATTGATGAAGTCACAAGATTGGTTGGCCGAGTGTTGGAGTTTCCTCATTAGCCGTTCAAAGCGGAACCAACATGGCGGCTCGATTGGAAATTTTCTTCTCTTATATCAAGAAAATAGTTCACGGAAATGTGTTTCTGAAAACTTTTTATGCAAGAAATAAGCCATGTAGTTGCTAAATCTGTCTTTATTTTGAATCGTCACCGGAGTTTCCAGAGTCAGCGAGTGGCGTCGGCAGGTGACTTGGAGAAGGCTGAGGGTGTGTGGCGGTCCACTGGAAAGATGTTCCCATGGCTATGGCGTCAGACGCCCCTGATTTGCATAAAGTAGCCTAGACTTCAACTCTATGCAAATGAGGAACGGCTAACCTGACCCCCTGTCGCTGGAATCGCACCGCCACGCTACCAGAATGCATCGCACGCTGCTTACACATAGACAGTGAATGGGAAGCATGGAAAGGATGAAGGCTGTGGACATGTACCATCAGTGGATTTAACATTATAGACATGACCACTAACTATTTGTGTAACCACGTAGCCACAAATTCCCAGACTGAGCATACACGGTCCAGCCATATACTGTACTTGGTCTTGACAGAGTCTTGTTTCCTCTGCTGAGGCGCTTGATAAATAGGAGCCCTGATCCGTTAACAGGAAAGCATCCAGATATGTTGGTATAGAAGATATATTTAAAATGTGAGGTGAGCTTACACCAAGGGGCTTCATCAAAACAGTACTGAACACATACTATCATGCCACAACTATTTCTGCGCAGTAGCAGCAAAACCTGGAGCTTAACAGCGAGGCCCATAAACAGCCTCCGTCATTATTTTCCCTCAAACTGTGGAGGCCTCAGCCTGCCTCCCCAGTCTAGTTAGTTTGGGCTCTATAGCAACACAACACAAAGCAATTTGCGCTGAATAGCCACCCAGGATATTTTCAGTGCATTACAGAGGCAATCAGCATCAGCAAGTAAACTGGAGGAGAGAGACACTGAGCAACAGCAGCGGAGAGAGGCTAGAGTCAGGAGCTGCGTGAGAAAGACGGATAAATAGAAAAAAGAGAGGGCCAGGTGGAGAATGAGATGGTGAGCTATTATCATGTTACAGGCAGCCACAGTGCCGGTCAAGGTGCTGAATGGGCAATAAAAGGACAGCATAATAGAGTTGTAATGGCAAGAGAGCGGACATTATATAAGGCTGACTCAGGGACAGTGTTAGAGGAAAGAAGATGAGGCCCCCGCTGTGTCCACAGTGTCCACAGTAGCCAGAGGGTGTCCATATCTAATATTAGTTATTAGATATGGACTCACTATGTCATGGCTGGTGATTATGGAGAGGTATTATTAGTTTATGTGCAGAGCTGATGGTTTGCTATGAGCATAGCTTTGTATAAAAAAGCATTAGGTTATTATACATAGTGCTGTTTTGTCGTGCCCTGTATTACCGTGCAACTCAGTAGGTAGATATGGGCTCTATCACTGCCGGGAGTACAACACAGTCTCACGGCAGTTCAGGAAATAGTCATGAAATTTAATCTATTTGATTCATGTACATGGACACAAATTTCTCTTTTTTTTTCGTGACGCTCAGCACGACATTCATCAACGTAGTTTTAGTGCGTTTTCTTAAGAATGTCCAGCAACACGTGACGCACGTGTCAATTTCCACTCCAGTCTTTTCAAATAAAAGTACTTAGTTAGGCTTCGGAAAAGACTGACTTGGTTAGGCTTAGGCAACAAAACTACTTAGTTAGGTTTAGGAACAGATTGTGGTTTGGGTAAAAATAACACCGGAAGTGCCGTAACTTAAGTACGGAAGTTACATGACAAATAAATCGACTTTGACTTGTGGTTTCACACAGGACACAAACACCGGTCTCCCGGACAAAAGTTCTGTGTTTTTTGACCCACCCACCAGCCCTGACATCCTCCCTATGCAGCATTAGCCACTCTTTATACTTCCCGGTTAACCATTACGTGGATTACATACAAATTCATTTTGTGCTGACCATCATGAAAAAAAAAGTGAAATTTGTGTCTATGTACACGAATCAATACATTCAATTTTGTGATTATTTCACAAACTGTGAACTGTGCGACCGGGCTGGGGATTAAAGAGTAATTCCAGTTTATTGTAACCGGAGCCTTCTGTAGCTTTGACAATCATATCTATCAGTATCATAATGTTGATACCTCTGTCAGATGGGGCAAGAAGCACCAGCAGTAAGACGATCAGACCCCACATTAACCAAACTTATTTGGAAGAGAAAATGAAAGTGAGCGGTAACATTAATACACATACTCTATGCTGTAAACGTTAATCAGAGTTTACTGACCAACTATATTTCAACTTTGACCCACCAATCTTGCCAAAGCTGTGCATGGACAGTTTTTCTATACAACGAGGAGCTCGTACCAACATATCGGGTGCACTTACTTTCAGTTTCACTCTACCTCACAATAAAGTTGTTTAGATAATCTGGTTAAACTGGAATAAATGCAGTTGTTTGAAGGAGATGTGTTCACATCAATATAAAATAGATATTAGAGAGGGAATTATGATCTGTTTATCTTCCTAACACTAGCTCTAAGCAGCTTATAATAATACATTCTTAAAATGAATGCCAAGCTTCTGTAGAAAGCAACCAGAGTTGGTGAGAGTTGAAACAGTGGAAAGACTGACCAAGACAGTTTTGATGAGTTTTATTTTGTTTCCGTCGAGTTTGAATGAAGTGTGTCAGCAAGGTTAAATTACTTTTTCTGTCAATGGAGCCTGGTGGCTTTGAGGAGAGCATATTAATTGTATGTTTTTATGTTAATAAATTATAATAATTGCTTAAATCCCTGTTGATTTTATTTATTGCTAATAGGCCTACATTTTCCATTTCGGGGAAGTAAAACATCTCCTCTACTAGGAGAGTTTTAGTAGCTCTGGATTACGCTCTGAATTGTTCTCTGCAATTCGTGAGTACGGCGTTATCATAACCGGTAAATAATAACCAAAACTACAAAAGTAAGACCCAAGTTGTAATAAACCAGAATTATCCTTTAAGGCCTTAGTTGTCACTGTCGCCACAAATGTTTCATAAACAATGGAGTGAATGGCATTGATCTCTCAACAACATACACTGTAACTTCTCTCAAAGGTGATTCATAAGTAAAGAGGTGAATAGCTGTTTTGTAGTGGTTTACCCAAACACTTCCTGTTTTCACAGAAAAAAGACACTGCAGCTGATCTGACAGAATGCAGGAGGTGGAAGAACAAATTGGAAAATAAAGGAGAAGGCATCATTACCTGCTCTTCTTCTGTGAAATACGAACCTGACAAAGGAGACAGAGAAAGGAGGGCTTTCTTTTTAGAGAACTGTACATTTCGTAGAGGAACTACATTTCAAGTTTTGCTTTCCAACTCAACGCGTAACCAAGCTGCTCAGACACGCTATGTTACAAAGCATTGCTTTTAAATGTGTAGCACAGATGTCAGATTGACACTGACAAGTTCAAAAAATGAGCCATTCCAAATGTCTTATTCTATTTCCCCACCGTCCCATCTGGCCTTTCTTAAAATAGACAGTACTTGTGTGTTAAGTGTGGCCTTTACACACATGCTAGCGGTGACACATTTTGACATTGCGCGTGTTCCTATTAAAAGCTTATTGTTAATAAAAGACAAACGATGAGTTTTGGAACCAACAAAGTGCACAGTGGGGCTTTGATGGCTTATGACTCAATATACTCTAATATACAGTACGCTTTGCTGCTGCCCCCGTCCACAGCACTGTGTTGCTTTGCTCTGGTGCTGGTGCTCCTGTCTGTTTCTCGAGACTAGGGCCGTTCATCTACTGAAAGTAATACACCTACTATGGATAAGTACCTCATACGACCCCACTTCAAAACACTCAAACTATCTTTTAAGCCATGTTGTACCATTCTTCAAAAAGGAAAGCATTTTGTTTCTTAAATGATGAAGGAAGTGAAAATCTAAACTAAATTATTGGTGTTGGAGCTACAGGTATCCTCTGGAATGAGATAGAAACTCAGGGTAAACAATTAATAGCAAAATATCAGGCTGATGGGCCACATTGTCCGCTAATTTTAGCGTAATTTGTGATTCCTTGACTTTTCCTCCATCGCCATCATCAGGTGAAATATTTCATTTTCTCCATGTAGTTTATACCTGCAAAACTAATGTGTACTTTGTGTCTGGTGCTAATTATAAAATAAAATAAGACTAACATGGTGAACATGGAAAACATTATACCTGCTAAACATCAACATGATAACAAATTTCTTTAACGCATTAAGGCAACTTGCGCTTTTTAGGTTGTAGCGGGCTCAGTTTTAAAGTGAGAATGAAGATACCGGTATCATATGAAACTAGAAAAACCTAAAGAATCCACACCATGTCACACTAGGAATATGAATGCAGGAATGTCATACTAGCTTGTCATGAAGGAGGTTAAATAACGCTCCAAACTTACGCTAAATTTTGGCGAGGAAAAACTGCCATGTCCATTTTCAAAGGGGTCCCTTGACCTCTGACCTCCAGATCAGTGAATGTAAATGGGTTCTATGGGTACCCACGAGTCTCCCCTTTACAGACATGCCCACTTTATGATAATCACATGCAGTTTGGGGCAAGTCATAGTCAAGTCAGCACACTGACACACTGACAGCTGTTGTTGCCTGTTGGGCTGCAGTTTGCCATGTTATGATTGGAGCATATTTTTATGCTAAATGCAGTACCTGTCAGGGTTTCTGGACAATATCTGTCATTGCTTTGTGTTGTTAAGTGGTTTCCAATAATAAATATGTACATAAATTTGCTTAAAGCACCACATTTGTCCACTCCCATGTTGAGAAGAGTGGTAAATACTTGAAAAATTTCCCTTTAAGGTTCATTTTGAAAAGATAAAAAATGTGCGATTAATTTGCGATTAATTGCGATCAACTATGGACAATCATGAGATTAATTAGGATTAAATATTTTAATCAATTGACAGCCCTAACATAAACCCTTAGTCTTTTTTTATTTTATTTTTTTTTCCTTTTGTTTTTTACCTGCCGTGAATGCTTGTCTGTTTCTATGATTGATTGGCGACCTGTCCCACGGTGTACCCCGCCTCTCGCCCGGTGTCAGGTTTGGCTCCAGCCCCCTGCAGCCCTCTAAAGACAAGCGGTTACAGATAATGGATGGATGGATGTTTTTTGATCTTTTAAAATATGCTTAATTGGTTACAAACCTATTAAACAACGGTTCCTTTCAAATTACACAACGAAATACAAATCTCACTAAGCTGCTAATAACAAGGTGATGTAATATTAATTTCCATACTCGATAACATTTAATTGTGAGGATGACTTGCATTATACATCAGATGTCATCTCTAAGAATTTATGCAAATCCCGTTGTGGCATAAAACCCTCAGAAAGAGGACAAATGAGGGCTTCTACGCATACCTCCGTGCACCACCTGCATGCACAAACTGCAATCATAGCAACTGTTTGGAGTACTTGGGCAAAATCGTTATGCTAATTGGTGAACTGAGTGCAGTCTTGATTTAGATGCCCCTACCCTACAAGCCATTAAGAAATAATGAGAGTGACCTACAGAATCATTTACATGATATGTGCAAATAGGCTTTCATTTAGATTAGCATATTAGTGAGCTTCCCTCTCACTGAGCTCAGTTACTGATCAGAGTAGCGGTAGGATTTTGTCAGAATGCTTCTCTTTGTTTGGTCATTTCTAATGGGCCTCAGTCCCGTTTGTTCACAATAGCAAATGTGAGGCCACCAAACACTTTACAACATACTGTACAGGCTTTAACAACAGCTGGCTTCTGGATTTATTGATGTGCACAACGGAATTTACACATGTTGACACACCCATGACCACACACACACACACAAATAAACACACACACACGTACTTCTGCAAATGCATGCATACAGAAACATTTGCACACTAAAACCCTGAAGTCAGCACATTTCTAGACGGTAAACAAGCCTGAGAACTGCTTAGCCATGCTGGTCAGGCTTCAGGCATTACTAGTGCACATAACATGAACCCCCCCACCACACACACACACACAGGACTGTAAACATTAGCAATATTTTCCCATTTCCTCTGCAGGGCAGACGGGAGAGCAGTAGATCTTCGGGGGGGGGCTGAGCCCTTCACTGGTAATAATCTCCTTTACACTTCATACTGCCAGGGAGATGAATCATGGTGGAGGGTGTCACTGTGTGTGAGAGAGGGAAGGGGGCCCTGATGTGCCATGCGAAGGCTAGTCTTTATGGTCCTTTGGTGTTTGTGTGTGTGTGTCCCTTTGTGTGTGTGGACTCAGAGGTGCAGAGAGAGGCCAAGGATCTTATTCAGACATTGTCAGCAGACCAGAGGTGCAGAGCTGTTTTCACTGATGCACATGAGGTTGCCTGGAGTGTTATGTACAACTAAAATCGCAAAAACATACATTGTGATTTGCTTAACAGCTTTTACCTGTCTTTTCAGGCTGATACACATATTGTACTTTTCTTGTGAAGGAGATGTCTTTTTATTTACACAGTGAGACTGCCACAGTAGGTGGATTTCTGTAAAAATAGATATAGTATTTTTAAGGATCTGGAGTTTTGAATTTGGAGTTATAGGACAAATACACTGATCTTTCAGATGTGCATATAAACTTCAAGTGTGCTCACATAATCAACTTTACATTATTATTAGGGCTCTCTATCGATTAAAATATTTAATCGCATGATTGTCCATAGTTAATTGCGATTATCACACATTTTTTATCTGTTCAAAATGTACCTTAAAGGGAGATTTGTCAAGTATTTAATGTCGTGTGGTGAGTTTACCAAATTGACCCAATCGCAGAGTAACAGGCAGGACAGGTAGTTTTTCAATAAAAGCGAGCTTTAATAAAGCTGAAAAATCCAAAACCACAAAACAGGGAGGGGAACAAAGTACAAAGAAACCACAAAGTACAAATGAAAACACACCAAAAAAACAAACTGAGAACAAAACGAAACTACAAACCAGAAGATACGAGAAACACGTGCAGGAGGAACACTAGGACCAGAGGGGAGACAAACGAACCGACCAGGACAGAGGGGAACACACAGGCTTAAATACAAGACATGATTACACACAGGTGAAACAAATCAGGGCGGGGCAGACAATCAACAAAAGGCGGGAAAACAAACAAAGGAGGGAAGTAAAACCAGACAAGACACAGGAGGAGTGAACTACCAAAATAAAACAGGAAACTGGAATGAGGATATAAAAGAAACCAAACACAAACCAAAATCACATAAACATAACTAATAAAGACTGGCACAGCCAGAACATGACAATTTAATACTCTTATCAACATGGGAGTGGACAAATATTCTTGCTTTATGCAAATGTATGTACATATTTATTATACAACACAAAGCAATGACAGATATTGTCCAGAAACCCTCACATGTACTGCATTTAGCATAAAACACTATGCTCAAATCATAAGATGGCAAACTGCAGCCCAACAGGCAACAACAGCTGTCAGTGTGTCAGTGTGCTGACTTGACTATGACTTGCCCCAAACTGCATGTGGTGATCATAAAGTGGGCATGTCTGTAAAGGGGAGACTCGTGGGTACCCATAGAACCCATTTACATTCACTGATCTGGAGGTCAGAGGTCAAGGGACCCCTTTGAAAATGGACATGACAGTTTTTCCTCACCAAAATGTAGTGCAAGTTTGGAGCGTTATTTAACCTCCTTCACTAGAAGCTAGTATGACATGGTTGGTACCGATGGATTCTTCACTCTAGCTTTAAAACTGAGCCCGCTACAACCTAAAAGTCTTCATTCATTTTTCGTTTTCATGCATGAAAGAAATTAGTGCCATTAAAATAAATTTACATTAACGTGTTATTATCGCGTTAACTCTGACACCCCTAATTATTATACATTACTTTGTATGTTTTGTTGTCGTCATGTATTTTTGTTCTAGCAAAAACTAGCAATAGCCATTCAATGTAATATTTCTTTCTGTAATTACCTATCTATGGTAGTTTTTGTTTGGTAGTGGCAGAATCTGCCATTCCCACGCTTCACCAGGTAATTGCAGGTGGTGTGATTTTGGATCTCACTTTCCAGAGATCCAGGCAGTGTTGCCGCTTGTGATTTTTCCCAGGAATGTCGCCACAGATACCCAGTTTGAAATACTGCAAATGCAAGGGCTTTCATCAGTGGGCCATAGGCTCAATCACCGTTGTGTGACCACATTCGGTGATAATTAAATGGGCCTTAACAGACATTTATTTAAATGAAAACTTCTGCATTATTACTTTAAAGCGTTCAACTGGCAAAACATGGGGTGGCTTTTAATGTGAAGCAGTCACAGGAAACGCATTGTACTTGTCAATAAGGTTAGCACTGACTATGATTGTTTATCAATGATGCAGCTACAAAATCTACAAAAACAGTCATTTTCTTCGTCAGTGGATCAGTTTTAAAATATTGCAGGATGTAATGCAACAGGAAGCAGGACCACAGTGAGCTGTCAGATGACGAGCTGCACACCAACTCCTTTCTTACTGACGGTCAAAGTGCAACTAGGATCATTTTTAACAGTGTGGGGTTTAAATAAAACATGTACTGCAAACGTGTTTTGTGTGCAGATGCCTCTCTCGGCCAGTTGCGTGTCTGAATTGGTGGATTCATACAAACCTTTAAAAATTGTGCATTCACGCCAAGGTTTGGCCTCAAGGTCTTTTCATTTCACACAAATCCAAAACTTTTCTGATTTCATCAAAGTTTAGCCTTTTTTTTATTCAACGTTTTACTAACCCAACGAGTTGAGTTAACCTAACTCACACTGAGTTCCTTCCGTGCTCAATATTCTTTCATGGCTTCATCTGAGAGCAGTCTGATAAAACAGAATCTCATGAAAATGCAGCCGGCTGGTTTGGTCTCATATTCGCACCTTTTCATAGTTTTTTTATTATCAGTTTTTATAATCTTAATTTCCCCATCACCACATTAAACATGATGTGAGTTAAGTCATGAATGTGTGAAGAGGAAGAGTATGAAAAACTCTCGATTGGTCACATGAAATAACTACGCATGCAGATTAAAGTGAAGGGACTACTGAGACGTCGACTGTGATGAAATGGAATTTACGAGTATATGAGATGCGGTATCAGCTCTCTGACGTTAGCAGTGACCTGACTGATGAGGACATGGCAGCGTGACAGGGACAGAGACACCTGCCATCGGGCCAGTCCCCAGGAGATGCTCGCTACCTACGCAAACCGCTCATCGACTTCTGGAGGAAAAAAACCCAGAAACATCACAATTTATGGGCAACATCTGCGGTGCAGCGACAGGCTGCAAGTCAAGATCAGAGGGTGAGTTTTTAAGAACTTGTGCCTTCATGATTCAAAATGACATCCACGGCACATTTTATAGGAGTTGACACTTTTGCCTGATATTTATGACAGACACTAGCAGTAATACAAGTGGTAGCAGTAGATGTAAGTACATTTACTCAAATAATGAAGTACAGCTACACCACTGTGTAATGTACTTTTTTACAGATTAAGATTTCACATCAAAATGATGTCCTGCTAATAAAATATTATGTATTTTTATTATCCAACAACTTATAAAGTAGTTAAAGTAGCTCTAACATTAAAATGCTGCTTATGCGCCCAGTTGCCAGTTTATATGGTACACCTAGCTGAAACTAATGCAGTCTAATACAGTCCTGCAGTAAATCCTCCCCTCATGAAGTCTATAATGTTCACTTCCTGTTCAAACTGTTTTAGAGAGCTGTTCATTCAACTGGAGGCTGCAGTTTGTGCTGCTGTTGAACTATTTTGCGTACTGTGAGCTGTTTTCTTATTTATTCTACACTCATTAAAATAAATGGGGTGGACAAAATATTAAAAAGAGAGTGTATGTTACTTATGCATGAGAAATAAATCCAATAATATCATTTGTAATAATGTAAGGGGACATTCTGCTGGACTAGTACATTTTGCTGATAAAACTTAAAGAGTAACTAAACACCAGAGGAAAGTCTTGTTTATGCTGACCTCCAGCACTTCTCACCTTGCTGCAGTGATGTATAGGTGCTCTCCAGGGTGTGTCAGTATCACTATAGTGACACTGGATGTGGTCAGAGTCAAACACCGCTTTCCGGCCTGGTGATAAGTTGTTCTTTTAGAAAATGTAAATGTAGGACTTGTACCTGTGATGGACTATTTGACGTTGTGGTACTGCTACTTTGCTGCTGCTTCCGCTACTATTACAGTTGTGAAAGAAGTATTTAGAACCTTTATTTAAGGAAACTGTACGAGGAGTAGTGGTAGTAGTAGAGGTATTTTAGCAGTTGCAATAGCAGCTGTAGCAGTAACATTAGCAGAGGCAGTATAGTTGTAGTAGATGTAGTAGTGCTTGTAATAGCTGCAGTGGCAATAATGGAGGTAGCTGTAATAGCAGCAGCAGCAGCAGCAGTAGTAGTACTAGTAATACATCAGACCAGCAAAACATCATCCAGAGTAGGCTTCATGACCACGCCCACTTTTAGAGGAAACCAATCCCGTGTCCCTCATAGATGGTAACAGAGTAAAGAGAAGAAGTAGAAACATGTCTCCAAACTTCTACTTTAAACAATTCAGTAATAGTAATAACGCTATGCTGAAGAGTTTGTCATTAATGACACCTTAAATATTCTATATACAATATTTGGAGCATTAATATAGCAGCAAACAACTATTGTCTATGTAAATAAGTAGTGGAGTAATATCTACCTGAGCAGAGAATGAAGTCACTCTCCCTCTGTGTATGTTGTAATCAGAGCTTCTCTGTGCTTTGTTTACAACGCCAGGCCGACTGTGCCTGCAATTTAGTGCATGTTAGTGCATGTGAACGTGCCCCACTGGCTAGCTCATAGCCGCTACTCTGTACTGCTCTCATACGTTGGTTACTGCTGATGACCAGTGCTCCAAGTGGGCAGGTATGCAGCGCAGCGGTACGCAGTACAGGCACTTCTTAATTTGCTCCTTGGCGTACCGTGACTTTTTCATGTGTACAGGAGCTTCTCTCAAGCTGCCGGTACTCTCCTCTGCCCTCTCCATGCCAGGTTCTCTGGGAGAGTCATAATGGAGAGTCAAAACGGTGCAGCGCCAGCGTATTTACGCCGCGTGGGTTCACGTAGGGAACGGAAGCACCACGCTATTAATCTCTGCACGAGTTGAAGCCTGACTGTTCAGCGACGAGGGTGCTGTATTTCATCAACACAGTTCACGTCCTTTTTGTAAAATAATTAGTGAACTGTTCGTCATCACTTTTTTTAAATTTGTGAACAAATATAATTAATGAAACATTATTTAAAAGTTTACTGAATCTGCTCTTCTGATTTATAGAATATGATATAAAGGATTATATTTAAAGGACAAACATTTCCAGAAGAATTGAATGTTTAGACGAAGGCTGTGATAAAAAAATAAAAATAGTCATTTAACTAGTAATAATATTGGTCCAAAATGATGTAAAAGGCCTAGTTCTAAGTCAAAAACCTTTACATTTTATGGGGGAAGATCCAAACCCAATATCTCCTACAGTAGTATCTTTTATTCACTGTAGAAATTGAGAATGTGTTTCTGTATAATATGAAGGAGCATTCAGACTGGGACACTGCTCCTAAAACCTGAATGAAGCTCACACACCTCAGCTCTGCATACCTGCCTGTCTGTCTGTCTGCTGTTGATTCCTGGCTCTAGACATCCTATAATATATCATAGAGAGATACTACACATAACACAGGAAAGCTCTTTAGCTATTAACACTATATACAAACACACCACCCTAACCCTATAATGTTCCAGTGTGAATATTATTGGAGTATTATAGGCCTACTGTAGAAGATGCATAGGCCAAGTATAATAATATAACACTAAAATCACAGCTGATTCTGACTGACACAGTATAACATGCTGAAAAAAACAATGAATAACTAGGAAGAAGTTACAACAGATTGCTGATACCTGCCCAAAGACACAACATGTGAATAAGAGGAGTACCGGCACTTCTTTTTTCCCACTTGAAGCACTGCTGATAACGCAGTTGCGTTATCTGTTGTGTGTGTAGTGCACACCCTCCGGTCACCCCAACCCCCCAGGTTAACACTGTTAGCTCTATCAGCACTGTTGCAATTGTTAGCAGTGTTAGCATCGTAGCTGCGAGTCGTCTCCATATTGAGAGCTAATAGATATGCTCTGAATTCTGTATTGAGCACCTTTTAGAGATTGTATAATATTTCATACTTAACACACCAAACTCAAAGCAGCGACAGAGACCAAAAACTGATTTGGCAGCGTTAACATCAACAGCTTGCCTGCTGAAGCCCACTGGCTTCTTCCCCAGGAGAAATTATTTACAAAAATGATAATAACACCCTCTCTTCAACCAGTGGAAGAGAAAAGGAACAGTCTGCTATTGAGAGGGGGGACAGATTATACAATACGTCGGAGGTTCAGGTCGAAAAGTCTCACACCGTATGCTGCCCAATAAACTAAACTGTATCAGGTTGAGATCTTTAATTACTGCAACTGTAAATTCCCTGACACCTAGCCAGTTTCATTTGACTGAACTGCCCCTTTAACAACACCTACAGCATCCTGACTAATCAGGAATTCTAAGCAGAGAAAAATCAGTGAACAGTGAGAAGTTGAGTCCCTGTTGCCACTCGTCTGTCTGTCTGTCTGTCTGTCCCTGCTTTCTGCTCCAGAGCAGCTGCTTACCAGTAGCCACTTCGCTTTGAAAAGATGCCCCCTCATACCGAATTCTGATTGGGTCAGTGCGATACGATTCACTGCCATGTCTGACAGCTGTGTACCAGAGTGAGAATGTGATGGAGGGGAGGTAGTGTTAGAAAGACGGCCGGGACGGGAGAGATGAGAAAGAGGGAGGTAAGGGGGATGACAGGAAGAGTGAACAAAAGAGGAGGAAGAGAGGAAAATGAAGAAAGAGTAAAGAGATGTTCAGAATGGGAGAAAGGCAGAGGGGTTAGAAAGACAGAAAGAGAATGAACATTAAAGCACAGGCTTTATAAGGCAGCTGAGCCTCGACACTGAAGGGTAGAATGAGAAGGAGGAGGAGGAGGAGGAGGAGGAGAGATGAAGGATCCCTCTGCTAAACCCCATCGGTGAACAGAATTGACATAACGAATAGTACAATCTGTGCACCTAACAATCTGCACCGCTGCCTTTTCAACAGCATACAGTATGTAATATGCTCTATAACTATGTAGCATTATGCCAGGGTGTCACTCATAAATTTATGAACATAGCACATGTTTGCACGCACAGAGGAAAAAATCCTCTGTGCGTAAACACATTTGTGTGACATTTGAGTTTGAAGTCAAATATCAACATCGCTGATTCACTGCTCATCTCGCCAACAAATCACACTCTTGCCTCGCCTGTAGTAAAACACCATATTACTCCGATGCAAATGAGCTGCAGTGGGTGTGGAATTGGATGTAGTATCTTCGGGAAACATGCAGGCGATGCAAGCTTCCGCCGCTCGTGTCGATCTACTCTGCACCAACATGCACATTACGGCTTATGAATGGCCTGGGAGACGAGGCATCGAGGCCCAGAGGCCGCGGGTTCTTTATAGTGAGTAATGATGTGTGCGAGCGAGGGGGGGCGTTTGTGCGTAGGAGTTGCTGGTTTTCCCACAGTAATGAGTGAGCGTGATGGCACATTGTGAAAAAAAAACAACAACATACTCATGAGCACAAACACATACATGAGGAGAGTATCTCTGGGGCAAGGAGTGAAATGTGAGTGAACGAGCACACACATGAGAGGGATAACAACGCTGGAGCTACTGATGAGATCAGAGACTGATGCTGCAGATCAGCATGTGATTATTTCAGGGCTTGAACTGGTGAGCTGCATCCAGTATTTCCTCAGGGGTTATGAGGCAACAGTCTCACAGCATTTTGTGAAATAGTCACAAATTTAATCTATTTTTATTTGTGTACATAGACACCAATTTCCCTTTTTCTCATGACGCTCAGCACGACTTTCAACAACATATCTGTTGTGCGTTCCTACGAATCTCCAGCAACACGTGATGCATGTGTCAATTTCCACTCCAGTCTTTTCAAAATAAAACTACTTAGTTATGTTTGGGAATAGATCGACTTGGTTAATCTTAGGCAACAAACTACTTAGTTAGGTTTAGGAAAAGATCGTGATTTGGGTTTAAATAACACTGGAAGTGGTGTAACTTAAACCTGCAGTAGGCAGAATATTTTTGGCATCATACGGCAAAACTTTCATAATAACCTTTCAGCATATTGTAATTAAAGTGTTCTGAGAGAAAACTAGACTTCTGCTCCTCCTCATGGCTCTGTTTTCAGGCTTTAGAAAATCGAGCCTGCAGAGACTTTGGCCAATCACAGGTCATTTCAGAGAGAGCGTTCCTATTGGCTGTGCTCTTGCTGGTGGGCGGTGCTTGGTATTTCCCCAACTGATCTCAACATGGCTGTTGGGTCACTAACTTTCTCTTTTCACAGCTAAACAGTACACTACAAGATGTTTCTGAAAATATTTGAAGTGAGAAATAGGCATTATAGTAACAGAATATTGATTCATATTTGATCAGCGCTGCCTGGCAAGGCTCCAGCTCGGCTCTGATTAGTTGTTTTCCTCTGGTCTGTGAAATCTTGCAGATGCTGTTAGGAGCACCAGAGGACACCAGACTGGAATAAGCCTATAAAATAACTGCTATGTGTTAGCGTGTATTTTTGGTATGTAAACTCCCCTCAGAAAAACAAGACTAGGTTGAAACATAGTATACGGCTGGTCTGTGTGTGGTCAATGTTTTAAATTCTATAGTTCCTATAATGTGAATTACTATCAAATGTTCATTTGCAATTTTCTGTAGCATATCATATGAGGTGGTTAAAGGGCCAGTGTGTATGTAGTAGGTTGGAAATGCTACATGTTTAGTTTTTATTTAAACAGACACCCCCTCTATTTTTTGTTAATAATTGAACTATTCTAACAGTTTTGACACAGTCCTTATTTCAAGGTTTTGTGTCTAATGTGATAATGCTGAATGAGTGTTAGGTGAACTGTATATGTTAATATGTGAGTGTCTGTAGGTATTAGGGTAAAGTGAATGTGTGTTTTGAGTTACAGTATATTATGCTGGTATATATTAGTATTTTGAGTTGAGCTAATTTCTGTTTATGGGGAATATAGTATGTTAAATCATTTGAGCTCATATGCACTTTTAAGTCAGACAGCAAGATAATGTGACTGTGAATTGTATGCAATTGTGTTCAGAAATAAACAAGCTGTGGCTTGAGCTAAGACGCTAACTTTGGTCCTCTCTCTATTAATCCACAGAAACGATATTTATATATATGGCTACACAGTGCTTCCTAGCCTGTGTAACCCTTGCTGCCGGTCCAGATTTCCCCTAGGTCTGGTGCCGGTAACATGTAGCATTTCGGGGGATCTTTCACCGTCTGACTTCTGTTGCTCCTAAATAGTATTATCATGGGAAGGATGGCCTCTGAGCAAGGAAAACTGCGTTACCACGATTTTTCACTCGTCGGCTCACGTTACCACAGTCTTAGAAAGGGAGGAGTGAGCGGACAGGTATTCAGTTGGTTGCAATCTGCAACCACACCACTAGACTTGGATGTATATACACACGTGGGGATTACTGCCCTCACCGCAGACTAGTGATTTTAGCAAACATCTACTACACCGACAGAAAGACTTAACTAGAAAACCAGAGGAACAGACAAACAGATCTTTATTCAGTAAGTGATGCTTGGCTCATTTCACTGTGATGAGGTGCGCTGAAGTGCTCTGGGCAGATGTCTATCTAATGCTCTGTGTAGGATTATTAATATTCATCAGCATCAGCCAACTCTGATCAATTGTACAAATACACACAAACATATGCACAAAGTTAAACAAATCATCTTACCAGTTATTATTTTCCAAGATCTCAGGATGGCATTGGCGTGAATGAGCTTCTGAGTTTAAAAGAAAAGCTGATTACTTTTTTTTTTGTGGAGTAAAAACAGAGTAAACAGGACTTTGAAGAATCCTGAGCCATCTTAATGGAATATAGTGCCTGAATATTTTGAAATATGTTCACCGGAATAACCAAGCAGTTTGAGGGAGGATGAAAGATTTGCCAGTATACCGTATCAACAAAAACTTTAGACTTGCCAACAGTGCCTTGGGACTTCAATGTTCATTACACACCACAATACATTATTTTTTGATGAAATTGACATCATTTTAGCCTACAAGTAGTGAGAAATTATAAGTTTTACTGAGGGTGGTACTAGCGGAAAAGGCCTGGAGGCAACCAAAATCAAGACGAAGGTGGGAACCAATTATACCAGATTTAATCACAATCTGGCCTGCAGCTGTGGGGATAATCAAGGCTGGATTACCAATCAGGCAAAGTGGGCAGAGCAGACCACCAGGGCCACCCAGAAGCTACAGGTTCATTGTGTAGCAACTGCTTTGTGCTAATCAATTGTAACTTTGTTTGGGAATATGCACCACTGAGGCACAATATCAATGAACATGACAAAGGCCCTAAGATGGTTCCTACTCTACTCATTTTAAAACTGCAGTTGGTAACTTTGAGCAAATATGATAAAAAAATAAATCAGATAATCTGCAGGTTTGGGAGGGTTACTTTAAAAATGTAATCCAATACAATTACTAATTACCTGTTGAAAAATGTAATCAGCAACCTATTCCAAGTATCCCAATATAAAAGTAATGTAATCTGATCACTTTCCATTACTTTTGGAATACCTAAATATTAAATATTAAAATAAAGACGAGAGAAAAGAAAATGCTCAAATTTCGGCATTATTTAGAATGTCAAGCAGAAAAGGGGAATAACATCACAGTACAGTGCAAGTTCTGCCTTCCAGCTGTGAAAATGCTGTTTTCATCCAAGGACTCGAATCATTTGGCACATTAGTGTTACCGGATTTGAATTTAGAGCACCCATACAAATTAAATGAAATTAAATCAACCTATATTTCCAATTTCTAGGGATGTACCATGTGTTATTTTGGTTCTATAAATGTAATTTATGGTGCTGTTAGACTGCTGCTAGACCGCCCCTATAATACAGTAGGTGTGTGCCTCCCTTTGTGTTTTTTGACCGCAGCGGAAATGTTGTTTTTGAAAGACTAAACGCCAACAAATATGGATTGAAGCAGAACATTTAGTTAGATGAAAACAATTTTGACTTTTTGACCGAGGGACGAGGCAATTACAGAGACGACTGATCGCTGTGTCGCTCGCTGCCAGAAGGGGAAGAGAAGGTGGAAGGTGGACTTTACACACAATGTTTCTGTAAGTTATTAACAGTAATAATTCAGATGTCAACGTTATGAATGAAGCTTCAAACTACTCTGTGCAGCCCTAAAAAGTTTGTCCTGTATTATGTTTGCTGGACCAAAAATTTGAACTCCACTCATTTCCTACAACACATTTGAGGTGAGAAATAGGCATTACAGTAACAACATCTAGATTGGTATTTGATCAGCGCTAGTTTGACAGTTTGATCGGAGTTCTAAGCTTCGCAAGCAGTGATTGACAGCTGCTGTAAAAACTGCTCAACTCTGATTGGTTGTTTTCCTTTGGGCGCGGTAAAATTTTCTAAATGCCATTATGAGCACAGGAGGACACAGAGGAACATGATTTTTTCACAGATTACCCATCTCATGCACTACTGTCAGGATATAGTGACAGTTTTTTATAAAATAACTTTGATCATATTTGCTCAAAGTTGCCAACTGCAGCTTTAAGGCCCCATCTACCCCAAGTGCTTAAATCTGGTTTAATCTAGACTTCTATTATTTCTGTTTTGTGCTAACATGTTGTATATTGCTGATTAGGTTAGTACAGCCATGGGAACATCCTGCTCTGGACCAAAGTGTTGAGGATTTAGACTCAACCGACAGACCAACAGAATGTATACCTTTTGTAACACTGTACATACAATCAATTCCAACAGAAATTAATTCTGATCATGGATGCAATTGACATCTGGTAAAGTTTTTACTCACAGTTCAACGTTACACAACAAAGGTGAGAATCTCATTAATAGCTAAACCCTCCAGTCAGTGGGAAAGGCTTCTGAGAGCGTTAATCCCACTCCCAACGAGGTCGAGCATCGCTGCTGACTAAAGCACCTTACAAGCGGGAGCGCAGTGGCCCGCTGGCAGCGACGATGGAGTTATTAAGCAGGGGTGGACTTCACATAACAGCCACTCAATGAAAACAAAAGCCCTGGACCAGTCTGCTGAGACTTTCTTCCCCTCGTCGGAAAATCTAATAACCGATGTTCGCAGCATATCCTCTGCCTCGTCCCAGGCTGACGCGTCTTTATTACAATAGATCGGCCTCAATTGATTTGTCTTTAGAAGCCTCGGGGAAAAAAAGGCCCAATTGATTTTCTGGTTTGTAGCAAGGGCATGTGAGAAGTTTGAGTTTGTGGTGAAGTGGATGGCAAGACACCTGGGCTCGTGCAAACATGAGAGGGTGCAGCGGTAAGGACACAGGTGTGATGGTTTGAGTGGGTGTGCTTTGTGTCAGGGTGCTTCTATTGGAGATAAACAAGGCCATTTGTCTGGCACTGCAGCAGCTCACCTGTCGTTATAACTCAAGTGCCAGGCGGTGCTGGCCCGGTCATCTATCAATCACGCACGTCAGGATGCCACAACAGAACAAGACACCGCTGACAACAGTGGAGATATGGTACAACGCCACAGGGACACATTTTGTCAGTTTTAGAGTGAACAGAAATACAAAACACAGAAAACACACAAAGTGCTTCTGTTTGGATTTAACCTTGCAGAAAGTGCCTCGAATGTCATCAGTGGATGAATAAAAGCTAAGCTTCATTCAAATACACTTTTTATCTCTGAAATAATGGTTTGCATTTTCATACTGTGGCAACTGAGACATAGCTTTTTGCCAGAGTGAGTTGACATTGAACACAACAACAGTATGTCAGCATGGAAGGTAGCATGAAGGACTGAGAAACAATAGCTACACAGATAATCACGACTAGTTTGTTGAATACTGATATTACAATCACATAAAATCATCCGTCAAGCACCAAAAACACTGGATCCCGTATTTTCCATGATGGAACTCAACAGAAATTTTCATTAGACCTTCCCCTGCTCTTCTATACATGCCCCTAGTTTATAACAGGATTTGTCAAGCCTACCGCAAGATAACCCTGATGACATCAGAGTCATTTTCTCAGACTTTACAAAGCTCCTCCAGAGCCACAGACATAGACTGTGTATAAGAAGTGGACTCAGTCACCCTGATGTCGCCCATTGGTTTGTGGACTGCCGTTTTGAAGCCTCAAGTTTGGCATTTTGGCCGTCGCCATCTTGGTTTTTGGCCATCACCATGTTGGTCTTTTGCAACCAGAAGTGACACGAGAGGGTGGAGCTAAGCACAACCGAACGCTGAATAAGACATTTTCAGGCAACCAAAAAGGTTCTAATTAACTTACATGAACTGAAAACACACCGTGAAAGGGTTAAAGTTCTAAGATGTAAACATGGACAACATCCAGACCGGACAACGCCGTGGTAGCAACCTGTCAATCACAGGCTAGCCCCGCCCTAAAGCATCCCCTGCTTTATGGTCTATCTGATTCTAAATGGGACCATCATTTACTAAATGAACATCATGCTGTATTGAAGAAGACTTGAAACTAGTGATTGAGACCATAAACTCATGTTTACAATGTTTACTGAGGTAATAAATCAAGAGAGAAGTAGGCTCACTTCTCAGCCCCGGAGTGGCCACAGGACACCTTATACAACAGTTTTTACTGGCTTTACTTGGCGAGTAAACTGAACTTCATATGTAAAATTAGTGGACTGCCCTTTAATTTGACAGGAAACCTTAAAAATATGCCTTTCTTATCATGAAATGAGTGTGTCTTCTAAAAGCTAAATATACTGTAAATACTACTGTAAATAATACAGTAACCATCATGTCACCACTGCTTACAATCAAATTAAATTTACATTGACTTGTTCAGCTTGGATGGTACCAACCATTGATACCAACCATGTCATGTTAACTTGTTGGGGAGGAGGATAAATAAGGGTAAATTATGTTCGATTTGGTTAGGCTAGATTTTGGCGAGGAAAAACTAGCATGGCCATTTTCAAAGGGGTTTCTTGACCTCTATTGAAAATGGGTTCTATGGGTACCCACGAGTCTTCCCTTAATCCAATGCAGTTTAGGGAAAAAAACATGCAGCTTTCTGCATGCAGTACAAATGTGTTATTTTCACCGATTCTAATATGATGTATTTGAATATGAAATTGGAAACTGTAAAGCTGAGACTCTTGTGGATCCAATGAGCCCAGCTGTATTCATTTGTGATGATGTTAGTCCCTATGGTAGCCATTTCATATTGTGAGACTATTTTTTAAAATTTGACATCACTGTATAAAATGACCTGTTGTGACCTCTGGGATAATCACAGCCTCATGGAAAGTGAATCATTGCGTTTCCATCAAGTACACCATTATATGACTATATTCAAGAAGAGGTGACAAGATGATATACTTAAGCAGTAACTCTGATACATCAAAGCATTTCATTGCTACTTCACACCTAAGATGATGTTTATGTTTATTAATGATTTTGTCAATCCACGTGTTGTTCTTGTCTGCTGCTATGGTTATAGACAGTGGTGTCATGCAACATGGGCCCCTGTTTTTGCTGGACTCTTTATTCATTATACTCTCCATAATGTACAGAGTCAGCCCTGATCAATTTGGTACCCTAGGCAAGATTTTAGCTGGCATTGCAGCCACTTCCACTACCAGTCACTTACAATCAGTTACTACACTCACACAGAAACTGCTTAGCATTACGTCTTTGAGATTAAGCTATGCAGATCACACATAAAAAAAACGTATTTCTGAGAATTATGTTGTAGGTTATTCCCCATGCACCTGATTTGTTTTTCCAACTTTCTCTAATGAATTTAAAGGAACAGTGTGTAGGATCTGATGGTATCTAGCAGTGAGGTTGCAGATTACAACTTCTCCTGTGTGTCAAGAGTGTAGGATTGCTACGGAGGACGACACGAAAACGCAAATGGCCCTGTCTAGAGCCAGTTGTTGTAAGAGCAGAATGCTTAGAGTGTGTTTGTATGTGGGAAGTGAGTGGTGAAGCAAGAGAGAGAGAGAGAGAGAGCGGCGGCAACGGGAGCGAGTAGCGTTATCGACTGCGTCCCAAGCAGGAAAAGTTAACAGTGTTTGGTTTGTCCGTTTTGGGCTACTGTAGAAACATGGCGGTGAAAAATGGCAGACTCAAGGTTGCCAAGTATGCTAATAAGTTAAGCTAAGCTAAGTTAAGCAGCAGCAGGAATGGGGCGTTGCGCCCTGAGTGAAGTGACTGATTCATGACAGATTGACGTGATGTGTCACAATCATATCAGAGGTTTTATTAGCCCAAAGCTAACTTGGGTGGTAGTAATGGACACAATATGCTTGTTTTATTTGCGCAAATGGTCCCCATCATCTGTAGATACAGTATATACTTTTTAATGATACAGCACAATTTCATAATTTATATTGAATTATTTTGCAGACCCCCTGACAGAGTGCCACGGACACATCTTTGAGAATCACTGGTGTAAAAGATTGACTCTGAAGCTATTCTCGTATTGGCGAGCCAGGAGCAAAAGCTGAATATGGCTGAAGTAAATTGTGACGGTGCATATAATAATCCACCGTTACTTTCAAACACAAACAAGATTTTTCCACTCAATGAACCTTAAGAGTGGTTCATCAGTATATAAAGCTCCAGGCCAAGCACAACTACCCCTCACTGACATCATCTGCCAGCAGGAAAAGAAGTCCTGGGGAAAAGGTCAAAGCGTGATGGGATCACAGAGAAACAGAAACGTGAACACTCTATTGATTAACTCGTCCATGTGTCTTTCTACAGACACTTCTCCTGCCGTAGTGATGTCTCTGTCTGAACACAGTAGTGTGCCGCATGAATCTATGGTGTGACTCAACCTCTCCGACACAACCGCCTCATGGTGTGATTTACAGTCAGTGTTGCTGGAAATGACGGTGTCTTTACGACGGGGTGTTTGTGGGAAACAGAGAACTGGTTTCCACTGACGTTGAGCAGCTGAAGGGATTTTTAAACTTTTTGGAAATACTCCTGCTTTCCATCTTTTTCATACCTGTGTCTCAGCATGACTCCTTACTGAAATACTCCTGAAGCTATAAAAGTAACTGTCCTGGAGTGAGTGCAGCCAGTAAACTGAAAATATGCATATTTCAACTAGGGCTGTCAATCAATGAAAATATTTAATCGCAATTAATCGCATGATTGTCCATAGTTGATCCTGATTAAACACAAATTAATCGCACATCTTTTATCTGTTCCAAATGAACCTTAATGGGAGATTTGTCAAGTATTTAATACTTTTATCATCATGGGAGTGGACAAATATGCTGCTTTATGCAAATGTTTTTATATATGTATTACTGGAAATCAATTAACAACACAAAACAATGACAGATATTGTCCAGAAACCAAAGGGGGTACCAATGGATTCCTTAGGTTTTTTTAGTTTTGTATGATACCAGTTTCTTCACTCTAGCTTGAAAACTAGCTTGAGCTCGCTACAACCTAAAAATCGCAAGTTGCGTTAATGCGTTTAAGAAATTAGTGGTGTTAAAACGACGTGTTATTATTATGTTAACTTTGACAGCTATTATTTCAACTTATTTTTACTTAATTCAATGGAAATAAAATGACATGTTATTCTTCAGCGCCCAGTGATTTTGTCTTTGGAAAACTGTCTCGACCTGTCTGTCAGAAGCTAAACCAAGCAATGTTTGCTGCCGCTTGTTTTCTCCATCTGCCCCCTCCCCACTACCCACCCACCTATTCACCCACCCATTTTCCTTTCCCTCTGTCTTCCCATCTCTCATTCCCGGGGCTCAGCGATTGTTCTTGTTATCGCCGAGGAATGCACGGGATTGTCAATGCGTATGTGTTTGACGACGAGGCGGCGCTGGTGAAAAATGAGGCAGGTGGTGGCAATTTATCAACGCTTGAGCGGCGTTCTATCGGAGGGAGGCGAGGGCCGCGCAAAACATGACACTGAGGGTTTTTCTGTGTGAGGCCGGGCGTGATGAAATGGATGCGGTTTCTCCTCAGCTGCCTCTGACAGACAGTAGGGAGGACAGATGAAGAGGGAAAGAGAGAGGGGAGGGTCTTTCCTCTATCTGCAGGCTTCCATATCAACCATCAGCTTTTCTCCCTCAGCTACTCCCTCCACATCATCCCTATCACCCCCCCTCTCCTCCTCCTCCTCTCATCCCAGGGAGTCGGTCTTTAAGGGTTTGCTCTGCAAATGTGCAGCACGCACCTTTTCCCTTTTTTTCTCTTTCCTATGTAATTTGTATCTCTGTTGGCGTGGAAACAGATGACAGAATGCCGATACAGGGAATGAAACTCTTTCACGGTCCAATGATGCCATGTCAACTCTCCCTCTTGTTCCCACCCACCCTTTAACTTTCAAACCATCTCTTGATTTATCTCCCTCCCTATTATCTGTGCTCGCAACCCCCTAAATCAGCATGTGCACACACACACACACACACACACACACACACACACACAACACACACACACACCCCTTGCCACCCTACACTTTCTGACCTTTTAGCAATTTATCTCCTTCCCTATCATCTCGTCTCGCCTCCCCCACTTCAATTCATAAACACACAAATACCGCACACGCACATATGCAGTGTTACTGTTCTATGTCGGCCCTGCTCGATGCCTGCAGCTGCCTCAGGCATACTGTGAAGCTCTCTCCACTGGGAGGAACGCATGGAGGGAAAGACGCATCAAGGCAACGGAGGGTCAAGTGGTAAAAGCAGCGAAAAAAGAGAGAAAACATGAATACCAACAATCCCAGAGAGTCAATTCATATAAAATAAAAAACCCTCTTGGCTGAAAGACGTCCTTCACTAGTTCAAAATGACTAATGACTCCATCTGTTAATATCTCAACAAAAAGCATAATGTGCCAATGATTTCATCTTACTGCCTGATAAGGGAGGAGTCACACAGAACAGATTAGAGAGGGCTGAATATATACGAAGCACAAAAACACATTTTGATGAAGCAGAGCCAGTGGAACAAACGAGAGAACAATAAGTGAAGAAGGTAAAACAAGGACAAATAAGAAAAGGAAACAAGAGGATAGAGGAAACACCTGCACTCTTAAGCAAGAAAAATTGCCTCATCGTAACTCCATCTTCGATTTCGACATCAAATTAAACAGGGAGCATTTTCTGTTTTATGTTCATGCACGTGCAAAGAGAGAGAATGAGAACGAGTAAATGGCAGAGCAAACAGCTATGATAAAATGATTTTGCACTTGGCGCTCAAACATGATGAATGCATTTGACACAAAGAATCAGGGATCTCTATTTTAACTACAAGCTGGGCAACTTGGCTGCAATGTTGTCATCTGATAATGCAGCATATCAAACTGGTTGATTGGATATTGAGCGAGAGCGTTCCTATTGGCTGTTCATTCAACGGAGGCAGCTGTCAATCACTCGCAAACTCCAATCAAACGGTCAAACTAGGCAGCGCTGATCAAATATGAATCAATATTCTGTTAGTGTAATGTCTATTTCTCTCCTCAAATGTGTTCAGAAACATCTTGTAGTGTACTGTTTAGCTTTAAAATGAGAAAGTTTGCTCCGGCTGGTGGGCGGATCTCAACATGGCTACCGGGCCACAAACTTTCTCATTTTACAGCTAAACAGTACACTACAAGATGATTCTGAGAACATTTTATGCGAGAAATAGTCATTACAGTAACAGAATATTGATTCATATTTGATCAGCGCCCCCTAATTTGACTGTTTGATCGGAGTTCGCGAGTGATTGACAGCTGCTCAGAGAGAGAAAAAATAAACTTAACATAACTCCACAGAACAAGCTTCAATGGCAGTAATGTACTCTTAAAAAATAAATTTTATAGCAGCATTATTCAGTGTTTTTGGCCACAAGCTAAACATCACACACACGTCTGACAGGCAGCCTGTGGCCTTATAAAGTTGTTTGGGCTCACATGTTAGCTGCCTGCTGCTGCTGCTGGAAACAGGGTTGATGAAAGGGATGATACCAAACCAAAAAAGTAAAGTTGCGTGCTGTAAAACTAAAACATTGTGCTGCAAGTATTGAGTCAGATCAGTCTCATTATTAATGAATGCACACAGAAGGATTCCCAAATGTAGTTTGTGATTTATATATAAATTACTCTTTCCACATATTTTTCAATGCACACAAAATAAGTTATTGTTGTATATAAATGTAAAAAATCCCAAAAGAATTTCTGACGACGAGTGACCCTGTTCACATTACATTTATTCATTTGATCCACCGTTGATATAAAATGTGATTAGTGCAGTTTTAAAGGATAATCCAGGTTTGATATTTATTTTCTTATATTCTGCAATCTTCAACTAACTTTAGAATACATTTCTTCATTGTTTGTCCCTGTTACATTGAAAGCATATTGGGGATCTTTTAGTGGCCAGTATGAAAAGGGGGGATGATAACAGCAAGGGTATCAGTTTCAACATCCCTATGGGCACCTGACTATTGTTTAAGACTGACTTGAAAAATTCCGTACCTCTCCTTTAACTCTCTACGTTAACTTTGATTCACTGTATGTGAGAGAATGAACGACAGTGGGAAACTGAGAGACAGAGAGCTAGAGGCAGATGAAGAGGGAAAAAAAATATCATTAGAGCTTTGTGCCCCTGAGTCACCTGAACATGTTTTATTCACTGTCCCTTAGAAGCAGAGTTGGCATCAGAACTGTTTGCTCCACAGTCCGGGTCAGTCTGAGCTGAGTGCCTGATACACACAACCAGAGGCTACAGTCCTTCAGGACACAATACTGCACACACAAACACACATGATTGTTTAGCAGACTGAGATACTGGGTCAACTCATATTTACTATTCAACTATAACAGATTAACTATAACCTTTAAACAAGACTATGTACATTTTGAAATAAAAAATAAAACACTGTTTCTCTTACAAAGTTGTATTCATAAGTAATAAAAAAACCTTGCTGAATTCAGTCCACTCAGGGGTGTTGCTGCCATAGCCTCATGTAGTCTGGTGTGACCAGTAGCTTCTGGTGCTAATGTTAGCTTAGTTTAAGGAACACTGCAGTCAGTTCTCTGACTTCATAACTCTCCTCTACTTGTGCTACTGTTAAACTACATTCAAGCATGTACCATCATCCCAGCACTTGTTGATACAGTGAATGAAGCTGCAGTATTTATTTAGTTGCACTATTTGTATTAACAACTTACAGAACACTTGACTTGTATATACGTAGATGTTTTATTTATCTATATATATATATATACTATATATACATATATATACTATATATATATATGTATATATATTTATACTATATATATACATATATATATATATATACATGTCTATATACTGTATATATACATATTGTATATGGGGCTGTCAGTTATAGCGATAATAACACGTAACGCAATTTAGTCTTAACGTCACTAATTTTTACAACGCATTAATGCAACTTGTGATTTTTAGGTTGCAGCATGAAACTAGAAAAACCTAAAGAATCCATCGGTACCAACCATGTCATACTAGCTGGTCATGAAGGAGGTTAAATAACACTCAAAACTTACACTAAACTTTGGCGAGGAAAAACTGGCATGGCCATTTCCGAAGGGGTCCCTTGACCTCTGACCTCCAGATCAGTGAATGTAAATGGGTTCTATGGGTACCCACGAGTCTCCCCTTTACAGACATGCCCACTTTATGATAATCACATGCAGTTTGGGGCAAGTCATAGTCAAGTCAGCACACTGACACACTGACAGCTGTTGTTGCCTGTTGGGCTGCAGTTTGCCATGTTATGATTGGAGCATATTGTTTTATGCTAAATGCAGTACCTGTGAGGGTTTCTGGACAATATCTGTCATTGTTTTGTGTTGTTCATTGATTTCCAATAATAAATATATACATACATTTACATTAAGCAGCATATTTGTCCACTCCCAAGTTGATAAGAGTATAAAATACTTGACAAATCTCCCTTTAAGGTACATTTTGAACAAATGAAAAATGTGTGATTAATTTGCAATTATTTATATAATATTTTTTTTTCACTACTTGTGTACATAACAGTCCTGTATATCCTTTACCATTATTTGTTTTACCATTTGTTGTCCTTTTCCTAGCTTTTATTTTTTATTTCTGTGTAAGTTCAGAGATGCAAAACAACAGAATCAAATTCCTTGTATTTGCACACACACTTGGCCAATAAAGGTGATTCTGATTCAGTTACGGTGCCAAGTACGACTCAGGGAAGAAAAATACTCCATTTACTGCTTCCAAGTATCTCAATATGTGCGCACAAATTAACAGTTTTCATGTAAAAGATGTCAACATTTAACTTATGCTTAATGGATGTCAAACATAACTAAAAAAAAAACACAAAATCCAAATTATAAGCATATTTGTGCAAAACCAACGAATGAAAACTGCATTGAAGAATACAAATTCAATTTCTACACGTGTTTTTCAAACTGGGGACATCATTTATTCTTGACTGAACGAGCCATCCAAAGTCCAACATGACGTGACCTATAAGAAAAACACATGCACACGCATCTTCATCCGAAGTGGCCCAATTGGTCGATAAATCAGCCTTAAGGTTAATGTGAATTACCCTAAAGAGGGGTGAGATGGGGTGATGGTGTTTAAAAAATGTCAGGCACACAGTCAGTGACACACATGGAAGTGAAGGAAGAGGCATTCACTGCCTCTGAAGCTCAGTCCTCCAGTTAATACTGAGCTGAATAGTACCTCCAGCAACAAGCTGTGTCCTTGTATCACTATAACTTTTTAATGAGAGCGTCTGCTCCCAACAGAGCTCATCGCTCCAACCTTGGGCCGACTGCCTCCACAACGTTTTCCATGACATTTTACAAATGTTTTTGAAAAGGGCAGTAAAGTTTGTATAACAGCAGGAAGTTGATTGAAACAATCTCCGTAGTTGAAGCTGATGGATTGTTGATAGTGTGGGACTATGTGACAATGGTATTCATATCTGACTCATACATAATAAAAGCAATAATTAAAGTTATTGTTTTGGGGGGTGTTCTGGTAGTGAAGTGGTTAGAACGCATACCATATGGCAACTTTGCTAGTTCAATCTTTGTTGCGTATCATCAGCCCCTCTCCCTGTGCTTCCTGACTCGTTATAATGCCGTACAACCAAATAAAGGCAAAGTTCTTTGACATTTCATCAGTCAGACGCCACAAATTGTTTTTCATAAAAGAGCAAAGAACAGAAATGACACTACCTGTTACATTCAAGTGACATCACTCTCATAGCAGAACAAACATCATCTGGTTAAACAAAGAGAACACAATCAAATCTAAGAAAAGAGGAGACAAACACAAGACTTTCAATCAGGAGACCGCTGTTCGTGTTCCGTGTGAAACTAAAAGTAATGTTGACTTATTTTGTCACGTCAGTCTTTAGTCACGTTACTCATCGGTATTGTCAGTCTCGCAAGTCAAGTGAGTCGTTACTTTCATCAGTCCCGTGAGTCACTAGTCACATGAGTCTTTAGTCAATGAAGTTAACGTCAACCACAATCATTTCCTAACCCTAACTATGTGGTTGTGTTGCCTAAACCTAACTTCCCTGGTCCGTCCAAAAGTAACACAAGAAGGGTACCCCGTGCGTCAGTCTCCGATACTGAGGGGCACTGACGAAGTGGCGGTATTTAACGAGTTGGGAGTGAGAATGTGTGACATTGGGCAAGAGGCGGGGCACACTGGACAGGTCGTCAGTCAATCAAAAGGCTGACATAAAGAGACAGACAACACCTACGGGTAATTTAGAGTCACCAATGACCATAACTTACATGTTTTTGGACTGTGTTTTGGACTGTGGAAGGAATAAAGCTTGAGAAAACCCATGCAGTTTCCTCCTTTTGCTATTTCTTTACGATTCTACCCATACCTTTTCAGGCTTCCATAGTCACAACAATTCCCATACACGTGACTAATTATACAATATAGTATAACATAAAACATTACAACACTGAAGTACCAATATTTGGAAAAAAAAGTAGTCAAAGAAAAGTGGCTCAATAATTTCACAGTACCACTGTTGGGAGTTGGGATGGGAGGTCGAAGGAGAAGCACAGTGAGTCCATTACAAAATAAATGCATGATTGCCTCTGTAAATACGATGGATGTTGTCCAAAATCTGTTTTCAAGTTGTTGTTTTTGCTGTGTTTAGATAGACAAATCATTTAATAGAGACAGCAAAACCACAGAAAGTGGGGTAGAAGTGAGGAGCTAGAAGCAATCTGCTATAATCCGACCAGCTGAACTAGTTTTCTATAGTTTAGGGATCAGTAAAATCACATGGCTGTTCACCAATAAAAGCAATCAATAGCAGTAGAGGAAGTTAAATCCAGATACAAGCAGCATATCACTCTGTCACTCGAACCACTAAGAAGTTTTTATCCTCTTGCCTTGACTCCTTTATTTTACAGGCATTGATTTTTCCACACTCTTGCTCTTCCCCTCCCTTCCTCTGCACCCCTGTTGTTTCCCTCCTCTGTTCGGATCTCTTCATCTCCTCTCCTGCTGCTCCGTCTTTCAAGTCTCTCTCCTCTCTCTTTGACAGAGACAGAAACTCTATTTCTCTTCCTCTGCCACCCAGGGACACAACCCACAGCCCGCTGTCGAGCCGCTCGCTCCCCGAGACGATCTGCAGATGAGCAGAGTTCAGCCCTGTACTGTAGAGCTCAGTGCTACAGTAAAGACTGATTCAATCAGAAAGAGCTGCTAACCTGTGTTCACAACGTGCCCATAAACAAGTGAATGCAACATTACATACAAAGAGGACCCATGAGGAAGATCCAAGGTGAAAGACAAAATTGTTGGTTTGTTTAATGTAAATGACTTCACCTTTGTGAAGTTCCATGGGACGGTCACTACTACGAGACAGTACTAACTATGGTCACTACTACGGTACGGTCACTACTACGGGACGGTCACTACTATGGTCACTACTACGGTACGGTCACTACTACGGTACAGTCACTACTACGAGACAGTCACTACTATGGTCACTACCAGGTACGGTCACTACTACGGTACGGTCACTACTACGGGACGGTCACTACTACCGGACGGTCACTACTACGGTACGGTCACTACTACGATACGGTCACTACTACGGTACTGTCACTACTACCGGACGGTCACTACTACGAGACAGTCACTACTATGGTCACTACTACGGTACGGTCACTACTACGGTACGGTCACTACTACGGTACGGTCACTACTATGGTCACTACTACGGTACGGTCACTACTACGGTACAGTCACTACTACGAGACAGTCACTACTATGGTCACTACCAGGTACGGTCACTACTACGGTACGGTCACTACTACGGTACGGTCACAAATATGGGACGGTCACTACTACGGTACGGTCACTACTACGATACGGTCACTACTACGGTACGGTTACTACTATTGGACGGTCACTACTACGGTACTGTCACTACTACGGTACTGTCACTACTACCGGATGGTCACTGCTACGGTACGGTCACTACTACGGGACGGTCACTACTACGGTACGGTCACTACTACGGGACGTCACTACTACAATACGGTAACTACTACGGAACTGTCACTACTACGGTACGGTCACTACTACCGGACGGTCACTACTACGGTACGGTCACTACTACGGGACGGTCACTACTACGGTACGGTCACTACTACGGTACAGTCACTACTACGATACGGTCACTACTACGGTACTGTCACTACTACCGGACGGTCACTACTACGGTACGGTCACTACTACGGGACGTC
Source organism: Sebastes fasciatus (assembly GCF_043250625.1). Classification (NCBI taxonomy): domain Eukaryota; kingdom Metazoa; phylum Chordata; class Actinopteri; order Perciformes; family Sebastidae; genus Sebastes; species Sebastes fasciatus. The sequence continues at coordinate 1,772,134 of NC_133797.1, read as the reverse complement.
ACTACTACGGTACTGTCACTACTACGGTACTGTCACTACTACGGGACGATCACTACTACGGGACGTCACTACTACGGGACGGTCACTACTACGATACGGTCACTACTACGGTACGGTCACTACTATTGGACGGTCACTAATACCGTACTGTAACTACTACGGGACGGTCACTACTGCGGGACGTCACTACTACGGTACGGTCACTACTACGGGACGTCACTACTACGATACGGTCACTACTACGGTACTGTCACTACTACGGGACGGTCACTACTACAGGACGATCACTACTACGGGACGGTCACTACTACGGGACGGTCACTACTACGATACGGTCACTACTACGGTACGGTCACTACTATTGGACGGTCACTAATACCGTACTGTCACTACTACGGGACGGTCACTACTGCGGGACGTCACTACTACGGTACGGTCACTACTACGGGACGTCACTACTACGATACGGTCACTACTACGGTACTGTCACTACTACCGGATGGTCACTACTACGGTACGGTCACTACTACGGGACGGTCACTACTACGGTACGGTCACTACTACGGGACGTCACTACTACAATACGGTCACTACTAAGGAACTGTCACTACTACGGGACGGTCACTACTACCGGACGGTCACTACTACGGTACGGTCACTACTACGGGACGGTCACTACTACGGTACGGTCACTACTACGGGACGGTCACTACTACGGTACGGTCACTACTACGGTACGGTCACTACTACGATACGGTCACTACTATGGTCACTACCAGGTACGGTCACTACTACGGTACGGTCACTACTACGGGACGGTCACTACTACCGGACGGTCACTACTACGGTACGGTCACTACTACGGGACGGTCACTACTACGGTACGGTCACTACTACGGTACGGTCACTACTACGATACGGTCACTACTACGGTACGGTCACTACTACGGTACGGTCACTACTACGATACGGTCACTACTATGGTCACTACCAGGTACGGTCACTACTACGGTACGGTCACTACTACGGGACGGTCACTACTACGGTACTGTCACTACTATGGTCACTACTACGGTACGGTCACTACTACGGTACGGTCACTACTACGGGACGGTCACTACTATGGTCACTACTACGGTACGGTCACTACTACGGTACAGTCACTACTACGAGACAGTCACTACTATGGTCACTACCAGGTACGGTCACTACTACGGTACGGTCACTACTACGGTACGGTCACAAATATGGGACGGTCACTACTACGGTACGGTCACTACTACGATACGGTCACTACTACGGTACGGTCACTACTATTGGACGGTCACTACTACGGTACTGTCACTACTACGGTACTGTCACTACTACCGGATGGTCACTACTACGGTACGGTCACTACTACGGGACGGTCACTACTACGGTACGGTCACTACTACGGGACGTCACTACTACAATACGGTCACTACTACGGAACTGTCACTACTACGGTACGGTCACTACTACCGGACGGTCACTACTACGGTACGGTCACTACTACGGGACGGTCACTACTACGGTACGGTCACTACTACGGTACAGTCACTACTACGATACGGTCACTACTACGGTACTGTCACTACTACCGGACGGTCACTACTACGGTACGGTCACTACTACGGGACGTCACTACTACGGTACTGTCACTACTACGGTACTGTCACTACTACGGGACGATCACTACTACGGGACGTCACTACTACGGGACGGTCACTACTACGATACGGTCACTACTACGGTACGGTCACTACTATTGGACGGTCACTAATACCGTACTGTAACTACTACGGGACGGTCACTACTGCGGGACGTCACTACTACGGTACGGTCACTACTACGGGACGTCACTACTACGATACGGTCACTACTACGGTACTGTCACTACTACGGGACGGTCACTACTACAGGACGATCACTACTACGGGACGGTCACTACTACGGGACGGTCACTACTACGATACGGTCACTACTACGGTACGGTCACTACTATTGGACGGTCACTAATACCGTACTGTCACTACTACGGGACGGTCACTACTGCGGGACGTCACTACTACGGTACGGTCACTACTACGGGACGTCACTACTACGATACGGTCACTACTACGGTACTGTCACTACTACCGGATGGTCACTACTACGGTACGGTCACTACTACGGGACGGTCACTACTACGGTACGGTCACTACTACGGGACGTCACTACTACAATACGGTCACTACTAAGGAACTGTCACTACTACGGGACGGTCACTACTACCGGACGGTCACTACTACGGTACGGTCACTACTACGGGACGGTCACTACTACGGTACGGTCACTACTACGGGACGGTCACTACTACGGTACGGTCACTACTACGGTACGGTCACTACTACGATACGGTCACTACTATGGTCACTACCAGGTACGGTCACTACTACGGTACGGTCACTACTACGGGACGGTCACTACTACCGGACGGTCACTACTACGGTACGGTCACTACTACGGGACGGTCACTACTACGGTACGGTCACTACTACGGTACGGTCACTACTACGATACGGTCACTACTACGGTACGGTCACTACTACGGTACGGTCACTACTACGATACGGTCACTACTATGGTCACTACCAGGTACGGTCACTACTACGGTACGGTCACTACTACGGGACGGTCACTACTACGGTACTGTCACTACGATGGTCACTACTACGGTACGGTCACTACTACGGTACGGTCACTACTACGGGACGGTCACTACTATGGTCACTACTACGGTACGGTCACTACTACGGTACAGTCACTACTACGAGACAGTCACTACTATGGTCACTACCAGGTACGGTCACTACTACGGTACGGTCACTACTACGGTACGGTCACTACTATGGGACGGTCACTACTACGGTACGGTCACTACTACGATACGGTCACTACTACAGTACGGTCACTACTATTGGACGATCACTACTACGGTACTGTCACTACTACGGGACGGTCACTACTGCGGGACGTCACTACTACGGTACGGTCACTACTACGGGACGTCACTACAACGATACGGTCACTACTACGGTACTGTCACTACTACCGGATGGTCACTACTACGGTACGGTCACTACTACGGGACGGTCACTACTACGGTACAGTCACTACTATGGGACATCACTACTACAATACGGTCACTACTACGGTACTGTCACTACTACGGTACGGTCACTACTACGGTACAGTCACTACTACGATACGGTCACTACTACGGTACTGTCACTACTACCGGACGGTCACTACTACGGTACGGTCACTACTACGGGACGTCACTACTACGGTACTGTCACTACTACGGTACTGTCACTACTACGGGACGATCACTACTACGGGACGTCACTACTACGGGACGGTCACTACTACGATACGGTCACTACTACGGTACGGTCACTACTATTGGACGGTCACTAATACCGTACTGTAACTACTACGGGACGGTCACTACTGCGGGACGTCACTACTACGGTACGGTCACTACTACGGGACGTCACTACTACGATACGGTCACTACTACGGTACTGTCACTACTACGGGACGGTCACTACTACAGGACGATCACTACTACGGGACGGTCACTACTACGATACGGTCACTACTACGGTACGGTCACTACTATTGGACGGTCACTAATACCGTACTGTCACTACTACGGGACGGTCACTACTGCGGGACGTCACTACTACGGTACGGTCACTACTACGGGACGTCACTACTACGATACGGTCACTACTACGGTACTGTCACTACTACCGGATGGTCACTACTACGGTACGGTCACTACTACGGGACGGTCACTACTACGGTACGGTCACTACTACGGGACGTCACTACTACAATACGGTCACTACTAAGGAACTGTCACTACTACGGGACGGTCACTACTACCGGACGGTCACTACTACGGTACGGTCACTACTACGGGACGGTCACTACTACGGTACGGTCACTACTACGGGACGGTCACTACTACGGTACGGTCACTACTACGGTACGGTCACTACTACGATACGGTCACTACTATGGTCACTACCAGGTACGGTCACTACTACGGTACGGTCACTACTACGGGACGGTCACTACTACCGGACGGTCACTACTACGGTACGGTCACTACTACGGGACGGTCACTACTACGGTACGGTCACTACTACGGTACGGTCACTACTACGGTACGGTCACTACTACGGTACGGTCACTACTACGATACGGTCACTACTATGATCACTACCAGGTACGGTCACTACTACGGTACGGTCACTACTACGGGACGGTCACTACTACGGTACTGTCACTACTATGGTCACTACTACGGTACGGTCACTACTACGGTACGGTCACTACTACGGGACGGTCACTACTATGGTCACTACTACGGTACGGTCACTACTACGGTACAGTCACTACTACGAGACAGTCACTACTATGGTCACTACCAGGTACGGTCACTACTACGGTACGGTCACTACTACGGTACGGTCACAAATATGGGACGGTCACTACTACGGTACGGTCACTACTACGATACGGTCACTACTACGGTACGGTCACTACTATTGGACGGTCACTACTACGGTACTGTCACTACTACGGTACTGTCACTACTACCGGATGGTCACTACTACGGTACGGTCACTACTACGGGACGGTCACTACTACGGTACGGTCACTACTACGGGACGTCACTACTACAATACGGTCACTACTACGGAACTGTCACTACTACGGTACGGTCACTACTACCGGACGGTCACTACTACGGTACGGTCACTACTACGGGACGGTCACTACTACGGTACGGTCACTACTACGGTACAGTCACTACTACGATACGGTCACTACTACGGTACTGTCACTACTACCGGACGGTCACTACTACGGTACGGTCACTACTACGGGACGTCACTACTACGGTACTGTCACTACTACGGTACTGTCACTACTACGGGACGATCACTACTACGGGACGTCACTACTACGGGACGGTCACTACTACGATACGGTCACTACTACGGTACGGTCACTACTATTGGACGGTCACTAATACCGTACTGTAACTACTACGGGACGGTCACTACTGCGGGACGTCACTACTACGGTACGGTCACTACTACGGGACGTCACTACTACGATACGGTCACTACTACGGTACTGTCACTACTACGGGACGGTCACTACTACAGGACGATCACTACTACGGGACGGTCACTACTACGGGACGGTCACTACTACGATACGGTCACTACTACGGTACGGTCACTACTATTGGACGGTCACTAATACCGTACTGTCACTACTACGATACGGTCACTACTACGGTACTGTCACTACTACCGGATGGTCACTACTACGGTACGGTCACTACTACGGGACGGTCACTACTACGGTACGGTCACTACTACGGGACGTCACTACTACAATACGGTCACTACTAAGGAACTGTCACTACTACGGGACGGTCACTACTACCGGACGGTCACTACTACGGTACGGTCACTACTACGGGACGGTCACTACTACGGTACGGTCACTACTACAGGACGGTCACTACTACGGTACGGTCACTACTACGGTACGGTCACTACTACGATACGGTCACTACTATGGTCACTACCAGGTACGGTCACTACTACGGTACGGTCACTACTACGGGACGGTCACTACTACCGGACGGTCACTACTACGGTACGGTCACTACTACGGGACGGTCACTACTACGGTACGGTCACTACTACGGTACGGTCACTACTACGATACGGTCACTACTACGGTACGGTCACTACTACGGTACGGTCACTACTACGATACGGTCACTACTATGGTCACTACCAGGTACGGTCACTACTACGGTACGGTCACTACTACGGGACGGTCACTACTACGGTACTGTCACTACGATGGTCACTACTACGGTACGGTCACTACTACGGTACGGTCACTACTACGGGACGGTCACTACTATGGTCACTACTACGGTACGGTCACTACTACGGTACAGTCACTACTACGAGACAGTCACTACTATGGTCACTACCAGGTACGGTCACTACTACGGTACGGTCACTACTACGGTACGGTCACTACTATGGGACGGTCACTACTACGGTACGGTCACTACTACGATACGGTCACTACTACAGTACGGTCACTACTATTGGACGATCACTACTACGGTACTGTCACTACTACGGGACGGTCACTACTGCGGGACGTCACTACTACGGTACGGTCACTACTACGGGACGTCACTACAACGATACGGTCACTACTACGGTACTGTCACTACTACCGGATGGTCACTACTACGGTACGGTCACTACTACGGGACGGTCACTACTACGGTACGGTCACTACTATGGGACATCACTACTACAATACGGTCACTACTACGGTACTGTCACTACTACGGTACGGTCACTACTACGGTACAGTCACTACTACGATACGGTCACTACTACGGTACTGTCACTACTACCGGACGGTCACTACTACGGTACGGTCACTACTACGGGACGTCACTACTACGGTACTGTCACTACTACGGTACTGTCACTACTACGGGACGATCACTACTACGGGACGTCACTACTACGGGACGGTCACTACTACGATACGGTCACTACTACGGTACGGTCACTACTATTGGACGGTCACTAATACCGTACTGTAACTACTACGGGACGGTCACTACTGCGGGACGTCACTACTACGGTACGGTCACTACTACGGGACGTCACTACTACGATACGGTCACTACTACGGTACTGTCACTACTACGGGACGGTCACTACTACAGGACGATCACTACTACGGGACGGTCACTACTACGATACGGTCACTACTACGGTACGGTCACTACTATTGGACGGTCACTAATACCGTACTGTCACTACTACGGGACGGTCACTACTGCGGGACGTCACTACTACGGTACGGTCACTACTACGGGACGTCACTACTACGATACGGTCACTACTACGGTACTGTCACTACTACCGGATGGTCACTACTACGGTACGGTCACTACTACGGGACGGTCACTACTACGGTACGGTCACTACTACGGGACGTCACTACTACAATACGGTCACTACTAAGGAACTGTCACTACTACGGGACGGTCACTACTACCGGACGGTCACTACTACGGTACGGTCACTACTACGGGACGGTCACTACTACGGTACGGTCACTACTACGGGACGGTCACTACTACGGTACGGTCACTACTACGGTACGGTCACTACTACGATACGGTCACTACTATGGTCACTACCAGGTACGGTCACTACTACGGTACGGTCACTACTACGGGACGGTCACTACTACCGGACGGTCACTACTACGGTACGGTCACTACTACGGGACGGTCACTACTACGGTACGGTCACTACTACGGTACGGTCACTACTACGGGACGGTCACTACTACGGTACGGTCACTACTATGGGACGGTCACTACTACGGTACGGTCACTACTACGATACGGTCACTACTACAGTACGGTCACTACTATTGGACGATCACTACTACGGTACTGTCACTACTACGGGACGGTCACTACTGCGGGACGTCACTACTACGGTACGGTCACTACTACGGGACGTCACTACTACGATACGGTCACTACTACGGTACTGTCACTACTACCGGATGGTCACTACTACGGTACGGTCACTACTACGGGACGGTCACTACTACGGTACGGTCACTACTATGGGACATCACTACTACAATACGGTCACTACTACGGTACTGTCACTACTACGGTACGGTCACTACTACGGTACAGTCACTACTACGATACGGTCACTACTACGGTACTGTCACTACTACCGGACGGTCACTACTACGGTACGGTCACTACTACGGGACGTCACTACTACGGTACTGTCACTACTACGGTACTGTCACTACTACGGGACGATCACTACTACGGGACGTCACTACTACGGGACGGTCACTACTACGATACGGTCACTACTACGGTACGGTCACTACTATTGGACGGTCACTAATACCGTACTGTAACTACTACGGGACGGTCACTACTGCGGGACGTCACTACTACGGTACGGTCACTACTACGGGACGTCACTACTACGATACGGTCACTACTACGGTACTGTCACTACTACGGGACGGTCACTACTACAGGACGATCACTACTACGGGACGGTCACTACTACGGGACGGTCACTACTACGATACGGTCACTACTACGGTACGGTCACTACTATTGGACGGTCACTAATACCGTACTGTCACTACTACGGGACGGTCACTACTGCGGGACGTCACTACTACGGTACGGTCACTACTACGGGACGTCACTACTACGATACGGTCACTACTACGGTACTGTCACTACTACCGGATGGTCACTACTAAGGAACTGTCACTACTACGGGACGGTCACTACTACCGGACGGTCACTACTACGGTACGGTCACTACTACGGGACGGTCACTACTACGGTACGGTCACTACTACGGGACGGTCACTACTACGGTACGGTCACTACTACGGTACGGTCACTACTACGATACGGTCACTACTATGGTCACTACCAGGTACGGTCACTACTACGGTACGGTCACTACTACGGGACGGTCACTACTACCGGACGGTCACTACTACGGTACGGTCACTACTACGGGACGGTCACTACTACGGTACGGTCACTACTACGGTACGGTCACTACTACGATACGGTCACTACTACGGTACGGTCACTACTACGATACGGTCACTACTACGATACGGTCACTACTATGGTCACTACCAGGTACGGTCACTACTACGGTACGGTCACTACTACGGGACGGTCACTACTACGGTACTGTCACTACTATGGTCACTACTACGGTACGGTCACTACTACGGGACGGTCACTACTATGGTCACTACTACGGTACGGTCACTACTACGGTACAGTCACTACTACGAGACAGTCACTACTATGGTCACTACCAGGTACGGTCACTACTACGGTACGGTCACTACTACGGTACGGTCACTACTATGGGACGGTCACTACTATGGTACGGTCACTACTACGATACGGTCACTACTACAGTACGGTCACTACTATTGGACGATCACTACTACGGTACTGTCACTACTACGGGACGGTCACTACTGCGGGACGTCACTACTACGGTACGGTCACTACTACGGGACGTCACTACTACGATACGGTCACTACTACGGTACTGTCACTACTACCGGATGGTCACTACTACGGTACGGTCACTACTACGGGACGGTCACTACTACGGTACGGTCACTACTACGGGACATCACTACTACAATACGGTCACTACTACGGTACTGTCACTACTACCGGATGGTCACTACTACGGTACGGTCACTACTACGATACGGTCACTACTACGGTACTGTCACTACTACCGGACGGTCACTACTACGGTACGGTCACTACTACGGGACGGTCAATACTACGGTACGGTCACTACTACGGGACGTCACTACTACGTTACTGTCACTACTACGGGACGGTCACTACTACGGGACGTCACTACTACAATACGGTCACTACTACGGTACTGTAACTACTACCGGATGGTCACTACTACGGTACGGTCACTACTACGATACGGTCACTACTACGGTACTGTCACTACTACCGGACGGTCACTACTACGGGACGGTCACTACTACGGGACGATCACTACTACGGGACGGTCACTACTACGGGACGGTCACTACTACGATACGGTCACTACTACGGTACGGTCACTACTATTGGACGGTCACTACTACCGTACTGTCACTACTACGGCACGGTCACTACTGCGGGACGTCACTACTACGGTACGGTCACTACTACGGTACTGTCACCACTACCGGATGGTCACTACTACGGTACGGTCACTACTACGGGACGGTCACTACTACGGTACGGTCACTACTACGGGACGTCACTACTACAATACGGTCACTACTAAGGAACTGTCACTACTACGGGACGGTCACTACTACCGGACGGTCACTACTACGGTACGGTCACTACTACGGGACGGTCACTACTACGGTACGGTCACTACTACGGGACGGTCACTACTACGGTACGGTCACTACTACGGTACGGTCACTACTACGATACGGTCACTACTACGGTACTGTCACTACTACCGGACGGTCACTACTATGGTACGGTCACTACTACCGGACGGTCAATACTACGGTACGGTCACTACTACGGGACGTCATTACTACGGTACTGTCACTACTACGGGACGGTCACTACTACGGTACGGTCACTACTACGGGACGTCACTACTACAATACGGTCAATACTACGGTACTGTCACTACTACCGGATGGTCACTACTACGGTACTGTCACTACTACGGGACGGTCACTACTACAGGAAGATCACTACTACGGGAGGTCACTACTACGGGACGGTCACTACTACGATGCGGTCACTACTACGATGCGGTCACTACTACGGGACCGTCACTACTACGGGACGGTCACTGCTACGGTACAGTCACTACTACGGGACGTCACTACTACAATACGGTCACTACTAAGGAACTGTCACTACTACGGGACGGTCACTACTACCGGACGGTCACTACTACGGTACGGTCACTACTACGGGACGGTCACTACTACGGTACGGTCACTACTACGGGACGGTCACTACTACGGTACGGTCACTACTACGGTACGGTCACTACTACGATACGGTCACTACTATGGTCACTACCAGGTACGGTCACTACTACGGTACGGTCACTACTACGGGACATCACTACTACAATACGGTCACTACTACGGTACTGTCACTACTACCGGATGGTCACTACTACGGTACGGTCACTACTACGATACGGTCACTACTACGGTACTGTCACTACTACCGGACGGTCACTACTACGGTACGGTCACTACTACGGGACGGTCAATACTACGGTACGGTCACTACTACGGGACGTCACTACTACGGTACTGTCACTACTACGGGACGGTCACTACTACGGGACGTCACTACTACAATACGGTCAATACTACAGTACTGTCACTACTACCGGACGGTCACTACTACGGTACTGTCACTACTACGGGACGGTCACTACTACGGGACGATCACTACTACGGGACGGTCACTACTACGGGACGGTCACTACTACGATACGGTCACTACTACGGTACGGTCACTACTATTGGACGGTCACTACTACCGTACTGTCACTACTACGGGACGGTCACTACTGCGGGACGTCACTACTACGGTACGGTCACTACTACGGTACTGTCACTACTACCGGATGGTCACTACTACGGTACGGTCACTACTACGGGACGGTCACTACTACGGTACGGTCACTACTACGGGACGTCACTACTACAATACGGTCACTACTAAGGAACTGTCACTACTACGGGACGGTCACTACTACCGGACGGTCACTACTACGGTACGGTCACTACTACGGGACGGTCAATACTACGGGACGGTCACTACTACGGTACGGTCACTACTACGGTACGGTCACTACTACGGTACGGTCACTACTACGATATGGTCACTACTACGGTACTGTCACTACTACCGGACGGTCACTACTACGGTACGGTCACTACTACCGGACGGTCAATACTACGGTACGGTCACTACTACGGGACGTCATTACTACGGTACTGTCACTACTACGGGACGGTCACTACTACGGGACGATCACTACTACGGTACGGTCACTACTACGGGACGTCACTACTACGGTACGGTCACTACTACGGGACGGTCACTACTACGGTACGGTCACTACTACAATACGGTCACTACTACAATACGGTCACTACTAAGGAACTGTCACTACTACGGGACGGTCACTACTACCGGACGATCACTACTACGGGAGGTCACTACTACGGGACGGTCACTACTACGATGCGGTCACTACTACGATGCGGTCACTACTACGGGACGGTCACTACTACGGGACGGTCACTGCTACGGTACGGTCACTACTACGGTGCGGTCACTACTACGGTGCGGTCACTACTAAGGAACTGTCACTACTACGGGACGGTCACTACTACCGGACGGTCACTACTACGGTACGGTCACTACTACGGGACGGTCACTACTACGGTACGGTCACTACTACGGGACGGTCACTACTACGGTACGGTCACTACTACGGTACGGTCACTACTACGATACGGTCACTACTATGGTACTGTCACTACTACGGTACGGTCACTACTACGATACGGTCACTACTATGGTCACTACCAGGTACGGTCACTACTACGGTACGGTCACTACTACGGGACGGTCACTACTACGGTACTGTCACTACTATGGTCACTACTACGGTACGGTCACTACTACGGTACGGTCACTACTACGGGACGGTCACTACTATGGTCACTACTACGGTACGGTCACTACTACGGTACAGTCACTACTACGAGACAGTCACTACTATGGTCACTACCAGGTACGGTCACTACTACGGTACGGTCACTACTACGGTACGGTCACTACTATGGGACGGTCACTACTACGGTACGGTCACTACTACGATACGGTCACTACTACAGTACGGTCACTACTATTGGACGATCACTACTACGGTACTGTCACTACTACGGGACGGTCACTACTGCGGGACGTCACTACTACGGTACGGTCACTACTACGGGACGTCACTACTACGATACGGTCACTACTACGGTACTGTCACTACTACCGAATGGTCACTACTACGGTACGGTCACTACTACGGGACGGTCACTACTACGGTACGGTCACTACTACGGGACATCACTACTACAATACGGTCACTACTACGGTACTGTCACTACTACCGGATGGTCACTACTACGGTACGGTCACTACTACGATACGGTCACTACTACGGTACTGTCACTACTACCGGACGGTCACTACTACGGTACGGTCACTACTACGGGACGGTCAATACTACGGTACGGTCACTACTACGGGACGTCACTACTACGGTACTGTCACTACTACGGGATGGTCACTACTACGGGACGTCACTACTACAATACGGTCAATACTACAGTACTGTCACTACTACCGGACGGTCACTACTACGGTACTGTCACTACTACGGGACGGTCACTACTACGGGACGATCACTACTACGGGACGGTCACTACTACGGGACGTCACTACTACAATACGGTCACTACTAAGGAACTGTCACTACTACAGGACGGTCACTACTACGGGACGGTCAATACTACGGTACGGTCACTACTACGGGACGTCACTACTACGGTACTGTCACTACTACGGGATGGTCACTACTACGGGACGTCACTACTACAATACGGTCAATACTACAGTACTGTCACTACTACCGGACGGTCACTACTACGGTACTGTCACTACTACGGGACGGTCACTACTACGGGACGATCACTACTACGGGACGGTCACTACTACGGGACGTCACTACTACAATACGGTCACTACTAAGGAACTGTCACTACTACAGGACGGTCACTACTACGGTACGGTCACTACTATTGGACGGTCACTACTACCGTACTGTCACTACTACGGGGACGGTCACTACTGCGGGACGTCACTACTACGGTACGGTCACTACTACGGTACTGTCACTACTACCGGATGGTCACTACTACGGTACGGTCACTACTACGGGACGGTCACTACTACGGTACGGTCACTACTACGGGACGTCACTACTACAATACGGTCACTACTAAGGAACTGTCACTACTACAGGACGGTCACTACTACCGGACGGTCACTACTACGGTACGGTCACTACTACGGGACGGTCACTACTACGGTACGGTCACTACTACGGTACGGTCACTACTACGATACGGTCACTACTACGGTACTGTCACTACTACCGGACGGTCACTACTACGGTACGGTCACTACTACCGGACGGTCAATACTACGGTACGGTCACTACTACAGGACGTCATTACTACGTTACTGTCACTACTACGGGACGGTCACTACTACGGGACGGTCACTACTACGGTACGGTCACTACTACGGGACGTCACTACTACAATACGGTCAATACTACGGTACTGTCACTACTACCGGATGGTCACTACTACGGTACTGTCACTACTACGGGACGGTCACTACTACGGGACGGTCACTACTACGATGCGGTCACTACTACGATGCGGTCACTACTACGGGACGGTCACTACTACGGGACGGTCACTGCTACGGTACGGTCACTACTACGGGACGTCACTACTACAATACGGTCACTACTAAGGAACTGTCACTACTACGGGACGGTCACTACTACCGGACGGTCACTACTACGGTACGGTCACTACTACGGGACGGTCACTACTACGGTACGGTCACTACTACGGGACGGTCACTACTACGGTACGGTCACTACTACGGTACGGTCACTACTATGGTCACTACCAGGTACGGTCACTACTACGGTACGGTCACTACTACGGGACGGTCACTACTACCGGACGGTCACTACTACGGTACGGTCACTACTACGATACGGTCACTACTATGGTCACTACCAGGTATGGTCACTACTACGGTACGGTCACTACTACGGGACGGTCACTACTACGGTACTGTCACTACTATGGTCACTACTACGGTACGGTCACTACTACGGTACGGTCACTACTACGGGACGGTCACTACTATGGTCACTACTACGGTACGGTCACTACTACGGTACAGTCACTACTACGAGACAGTCACTACTATGGTCACTACCAGGTACGGTCACTACTACGGTACGGTCACTACTACGGTACGGTCACTACTATGGGACGGTCACTACTACGGTACGGTCACTACTACGATACGGTCACTACTACAGTACGGTCTCTACTATTGGACGATCACTACTACGGTACTGTCACTACTACGGGACGGTCACTACTGCGGGACGTCACTACTACGGTACGGTCACTACTACGGTACGGTCACTACTACGGGACGGTCACTACTACGGTACGGTCACTACTACGGGACATCACTACTACAATACGGTCACTACTACGGTACTGTCACTACTACCGGATGGTCACTACTACCGGACGGTCACTACTACGGTACGGTCACTACTACGGGACGGTCAATACTACGGTACGGTCACTACTACGGGACGTCACTACTACGGTACTGTCACTACTACGGGACGGTCACTACTACGGGACGTCACTACTACAATACGGTCAATACTACAGTACTGTCACTACTACCGGACGGTCACTACTACGGTACTGTCACTACTACGGGACGGTCACTACTACGGGACGATCACTACTACGGGATGGTCACTACTACGGGACGGTCACTACTACGATACGGTCACTACTACGGTACGGTCACTACTATTGGACGGTCACTACTACCGTACTGTCACTACTACGGGACGGTCACTACTGCGGGACGTCACTACTACGGTACGGTCACTACTACGGTACTGTCACTACTACCGGATGGTCACTACTACGGTACGGTCACTACTACGGGACGGTCACTACTACGGGACGGTCATTACTACGGGACGGCAGTGGAGGCTGGTCCATAGAGGCAGAGGAGGTTGCTCCTCCTCAATTTTTTGAGAGGCAAGAGGGAGATCAAAATATTAAAAAGAGTAATTAGCTGAAATAAGTCATTACCAAATCTCAGTATCATTTATAAAATATTTTTTCTCTCTTCTTTGGAAAAACAGCGACACCTCAACAGCGACGCCTGCAGGGCAGATGGGAAAGGGCAGCCTGTGTGTGTGAAGTGGTTGTGGGGGGTAAGGGAGGTCGAGCACCCTCCATCCTCCCTTAGGGCGGGACCTCTCCTATCAACTCAATGCATTTGGTTTTTTTTATGCTTGTCTGTGTTTGGCCAAAACACGTCAAATGACGCTCTAAGGGAGGATAACCTCCCTTAGCTGGTTACCAATCAACAACCAGCAGAATACAAGATTGACAGCAGGTTGGTCCAATGATGATGGCAGTAAAGTATAGTATAGTAGCATGTCAGCTAATGCAACAGTTAGCTTGTTGTAGCAGCCCTTAGCAGAGAATGGATTTGGACTGGGGAGCGCGGCAGCAGCAGGATGCCACCGGGGAGAGAATGGAGAACTCCGCTCTGCTGGTGCGTACCACGGGCCCCGCTGCCTCAGCTGTCCGGGCTGGACTGACGACGGGACTGTCGGTGTCCCGGTCTGACGTGTGCTTCTGTAACTTACTCCGCACACCCGTGACCGGATCCCGGCAACGGACCGATGCACGGAATGGAGGATGTTCCCACTGTAACATACTGGCCGCTGCATCACCGTTCGTTGGACTGACAGGCTTCTAGTGACACATTACGCACACACGAAGTTCATCCCCATGCAGAGACTGCGTCCTGAGTGTTGTTCAGCTTCACCTCTAGGGCCGCAAAGACTGTTTTAAAATCAGTGGAGATGCTAGCTCTGTGCTCCTCTAGCAGGCCAGCCATGCCAGCCATGCATGAGCTAATACACCACAACACATGCTCGGAGCTAAAAACATCGCCCTTCTTAGATGACTTCGCTGATTTTGACATTATACCGGTACTTAAAGGTCACATATTATACTCCATTTAAACTAGTTATTATAGGTCTAAGACACCTCCAAACCATGTCTCTGAAGTTTTTTTTTCAAAAAAACAATCAGATCCTGCATTCCAGCATGTCTCTATAACCTCTGTTTCAGCCCATTTCCAAAAGTGCTGATTTCTGTGTCTGTAGCCTCTGTCTCCTCCCACTCTGCTCTGATTGGTCAGCGTTTTCTGTCAATCAAACGTCCTCAACAACACAGCGTCACCCTCCCCGCCCCCCTCGCGGCCTGAGAGCAGGGAGAGAGAGGAGTGGAGAGAGAGGAGCTAGAATAGAGCTTATAAACCACTTTAAAGTTTATAAACCAGAAACTTCACCCAGCGCACGTTACCGGAGGAATCTGATCAGAAATCGGCGACACATGATGAACATCTGCGGTCCAGATTCCAGGTTTTCCTGACGGTTTCTCTCAGGTAAATAATACTATTTATATCTCTGTTAGTTAACTCAGTGTTTACCTCATGCATCAACTCTGTAAACCGTAAACATACACTCTGTTTTACGTCTGTCTTTACAGATCCATCTGTGAGAAATGACCGACAGAATCATCCCAGAGGAGAGCAGACAGCTGAGAGCAGACAGCTGTGGACAGATGGGAGATACAGAGCTAACCCGTTAGCATGTAGCTACATGCTAACGGGTTAGCTCTGTTTACATGGTGATACAGAGCTAACCCGTTAGCATGTAGCTAACCCGTTAGCATGTAGTTACATGCTAACGGGTTAGCTACATGCTACCGCTATGACACGGTGTGTAAACACAGCGACCATCAGGGTGGAAAATAGAAGATGTGAAACAGTAGTCAGTTCATTATTTCCATAACTATATGGAAAAGTACTGTTTTAAAGTGAATTTGCGGGAGAGCGAAGCTAACACGTCTGCTACATTCCCTGGAAGTCCCTGGAAAATGTTTAGAAATGTTCTGTAGCGCCTTTGTAGCCGAGTGGTTACAGAGCATGCCATGTAACATCAACGTCCTGGGTTCCATTCTGACCTTGGGACCTTTGTTGCATGTCATACCTCTCTGTCTCTGTCTGTCTCTGTCTGTCTCTCTCTCTCGCTCTCTTTTACTCTCTGTCTCTCTCTGTCTCTCTCTCTCTCTCTGTTACTCTATGTCTCTGCTGTCTCTCTCTGTCTTTCTGTTACTCTCTGTCAATCTATCTGTATTTTGGGTTTCTAATAGAACATGTGTACATGATTTAATGTTGAAAAAACGCTTTACTTATCATACCGGCTGTGCTGCAGCACCTCTTTTTACCCTCTGAAAAAAACTTTATAACCCACTAATGGAAAGGGAAAAAGCACAAAAGCATAATAGGTCCCCTTTAAGTAGTTTTGGGGATATCCTGCTAACAGACAATCAAACATACCTAATAAGTCAAGTCATATACCCGCCAAATGTTCAGCAATCTGTTTTAGTGATATAGTCCTGTTATCACGTAAATGAAGAGATCACATGCCTGAAGTGTAGCTTCAGCTCTAGCTGCAAAGTTATGGCGTGTCTGATGGAATGTGCCTGCAGCCTGTTGAGTGAGTGAAAGGGTAAAGCTGGGTTAAGGCCTAGAGGAACCTGCTACCGCCCTGCCTACTCAGCACAAAGCCTCCCTCCCTGTCTCAGTCTCTTTGTAGAGAGGCTGATCAAAGAGCGGAGCACACTCAGAGGATTCACCACGTCAGGGAGCTTCAGAGTGGATGAACACGGACATCCCATTATGTCTCCCAGTGGGGTACGCTGAGCAACGTGAGAGTGCACGCACCCTCGTGAGCCTGCGTGTGAGCAACTGTGAACAAACCTGAGCGAGTGTGAGCTGCTGTGCTTCGGTACTGAATGTTCAATTCTGTGCATGTTTGAAAATACTTGGCTTTGGAGGGTGAGAGAGAAAGATGATTGAGTTTTTTGAAGCATCTGAGTGTGCAAATGGTCTGCGGCTTTGATCGGTAATGAGGAAGGTAGGGTGAGCCTGTTATTTCAGATAAGAAACACAGGATCAAAGGCTTCTTCTCACCGCACCGTTCCATCTCTCTCTATCTGCCTGTGTGTCTCTGGTAAACCTCAGGCGTCCTTGGCTCACCTCTGCCCCGTCCACACCCCTCCGAAAATGCAGAAAACTTGTCAAAGGCTCTTAAACTTCTTAAACTGTCATTGAAACAGAAAGCCTGAGCTCCCATCTTTGAGCCAGAAAATCTCAACCAGCTACAGGACTGCTGCTCTGGACTGCTGACCTCTGACCTCCCTGCTGCACCTGATTTGACCTGTTATTTGTTTAGCACCATAGTTCTGGGTCATTAGGGGCCTACTACGCCTACTACGTTGTAGAAGTGAATGTGAAACTTAAAAGTAACACGTTGTACCATGTTGGAAAACTGAATGAAACGTCACGTTTTGAACACAAAAAAAAAGGCTTCTTTAGGTTCAGGCAACAAATCTACAACTTCTTTAGGTTTAGGAAACAAATCAACAACTTATTTAGGTTTAGGCAAAAAAAAATACAACTTCTTTAGATTTAGGAAACAAAACTACAACTTCTTTAGATTTAGGAAACAAAACTACAACTTCTTTAGATTTAGGAAATAAAACTACAACTTATTTAGATTGCGACAACGAAACTACAACTTCTTCAGGTTTAGGCAACAAAACTACAACTTCTTTAGGTTTAGGAAACAAAACTACAACTTCTTTAGGTTTAGGCAATAAAACTACAACTTCTTTAGGTTTAGGCAACAAAACTACAACTTCTTTAGGTTTAGGCAACAAAGCTACAACTTCTTTAGGTTTAGGCAATAAAACTACAACTTCTTTAGGTTTAGGCAATAAAACTACAACTTCTTTAGGTTTAGGCAACAAGACTACAACTTCTTTAGGTTTAGGCAACACAGATATAACTTATTTAGGTTTAGGCAACAAAACTACAACTTCTTTAGGTTTAGGCAATAAAACTACAACTTCTTTAGGTTTAGGCAACAAGACTACAACTTCTTTAGGTTTAGGAAACAAATCAACAACTTATTTAGGTTTAGGCAAAAAAAAACTACAACTTCTTTAGATTTAGGAAACAAAACTACAACTTCTTTAGATTTAGGAAATAAAACTACAACTTATTTAGATTGCGACAACGAAACTACAACTTCTTCAGGTTTAGGCAACAAAACTACAACTTCTTTAGGTTTAGGAAACAAAACTACAACTTCTTTAGGTTTAGGCAATAAAACTACAACTTCTTTAGGTTTAGGCAACAAGACTACAACTTCTTTAGGTTTAGGCAACACAGATATAACTTATTTAGGTTTAGGCAACGAAACTACAACTTATTTAGGTTTAGGCAACAAAACTACAACTTCTTTAGGTTTAGGAAACAAAACTACAACTTCTTTAGGTTTAGGCAACAAAGCTACAACTTCTTTAGGTTTAGGCAATAAAACTACAACTTCTTTAGGTTTAGGCAATAAAACTACAACTTCTTTAGGTTTAGGCAACAAGACTACAACTTCTTTAGGTTTAGGCAACACAGATATAACTTATTTAGGTTTAGGCAACAAAACTACAACTTCTTTAGGTTTAGGAAACAAATCTACAACTTCTTTAGGTTTAGGAAACAAAACTACAACTTCTTTAGATTTAGGAAATAAAACTACAACTTATTTAGATTGCGACAACGAAACAACAACTTCTTCAGGTTTAGGCAACAAAACTACAACTTCTTTAGGTTTAGGAAACAAAACTACAACTTCTTTAGGTTAAGGCAACAAAACTACAACTTCTTTAGGTTTAGGAAACAAAACTACAACTTCTTTAGGTTTAGGCAACAAAACTACAACTTCTTTAGTTTTAGGCAACAAAACTACAACTTCTTTAGGTTTAGGAAACAAAACTACAACTTCTTTAGGTTTAGGCAACAAAACTACAATTTCTTTAGGTTTAGGCAATAAAACTACAACTTCTTTAGGTTAAGGCAATAAAACTACAACTTCTTTAGGTTTAGGCAACAAGACTACAACTTCTTTAGATTTAGGAAATAAAACTACAACTTATTTAGATTGCGACAACGAAACTACAACTTCTTCAGGTTTAGGCAACAAAACTACAACTTCTTTAGGTTTAGGCAAAGACAAACAGTAAAGTTTAGGGAAAAGCATTTCGGGTTCAAATAACTACTAACATAAAGACAACTAATGAAATATCGTGCCACGAAATATTGAGATATAAAAACCTAACGAGACGAGTCGAGACGAAAAACTGAATCGCAATATCAGGGCGTAATAGGTACTATGTACATAAAGTACGTACATACGGGCTCTGGGGCTAAAGCTGCAGCCTCTTCCTGCTGCTCTGTGAGGCCTATGGAAGGAGGCTGAGTACGCGTCATATCTTTGGGGTACAACACATGCGAAGTAAAAACTGGTCTACACTCGCCGAAATCGAACCAATCGCAGCGCACGGCCGCAGCTTCAGTCGCACTGCGCATGTGTCATAACCCCAGAGCCATGTCCGCCCGTGACCCAGCCTCCTTCTATAGGCCTTGCTGCTCTGTGTCGGAGCTCCACACACATCAACACACACAGCGCAGCCAGTGAACAGCTGATCAGAGAGGCAGCAGGAGACGAGTTGACGTTACGCTCGTTGCTGTAAGTTAGTGCAATAAAACTTTGCAAGTGTAAAGCCAAGATACGTTATTACACCGGTTCAAGCAGAAACACGATGAAATGGTGAAACATTGAGGAAAGTAACGTTTCAATCTGCTCTGTCTGCAGTCTCTCATCCTCCCCTGCTGTTCACACAAGCAGAGCGCGTTAGCTCGGCGGCTAACAGCTAACTGTAAACACGTGTAAGTTATTCAGTTGAGATGTGAATGACTTTAGTTCCTCTAGTAAGCCGTGTTTCAGTGAATGTGTCCGAGGAGTTTATCGTGAAGGGAGGAACGGAAGACGTGAAGCGGTGATGTGCTGTTATTGACGAGGCTGCAGACTACGGAGGCTCCGTGTTATTGATTAATTATCTTCATAAAGTATAGGAGCAGCGTAACCCTCGGCTACACAAGACTGAAACTAAAGCTGGCAGTAGGCTGTGTAGTCCAACTGTTTAGGTTAGTTGGTCATGTATCTCACTGGTAAACTGATCAGCTGGCTGAGACAAATCGAGAGCGTGAACCCAATATCGTGTATTGTATCGTATCGTGAGCCGAGTGAATCGTCACACCCCTAACAACTACACATTGTTGGTTTCACACGGGATGTGAACTCCGGTCTACTGGGTGAAAGAAATCGAGCGTAGCGTTAGTTCAGGCAGGCCATGATGTCAAGCTCTGCTCATACAGCTATCGGCTGATAACAGCTGATCTTAAGCCAGCCCAATCAGCTGATGCATCAGCTGACGGATCAGCAAATTCCTCTCTATGCATTCATTGGTCAATTTCATACAGGGCGCCTTATTTAAGCTGCTTCAGCCTGCCTACCGTTGCTGCTTCCTCTACAAGCCTTTGATGCATACAATCACACCAATATTATGATTCGTGTAGTCCCTGCAGCATATGTCTGCGTTAAAACCTTCTGTTGATATTCATTAGTGGTTCTTTGGAACAATTTTAATCTTTCATACAAAAAGGGATGGCTTGGAAACATTACATGACTATTTGTGTTCGATGTTCGCGATGTAGTCATTTTCTGTACCGCGCGGGGGACAAGCCGTGATACATCGACTGTATTCGATGTGTCGCCCACCCCTAACTATTTATGACTTAATCAATGTCATTTCTGTTGTCATTGATGCCAGCTCTGTTCTGCACCCAGGGGGGTCTTTGCTGCTGCTCTCCCTGCCTTTGGCTTTCCATGTCTGCACATGGAGGGCAAGGAGGTGTGCTCTCCTTGCCTCATGCTACCACGTAGGCTCGTGGATCCACGCATGTGCGTGGATGGGCAGGGAGGTCCCAGAGCAGAGCCATACCGCCAAATATAATGTATATATTACTGCAAATGGAATAAGTGTCTTTGACTAAAGTGGTCCTGACTGAACTGTGTTTTGTGTCGCATCCATGGCACCCGACCTACATCCCTTATTGAGTTTAAAACCATCGCTACTACAGCGCCTGACCTCTGCTTCTGCCATAATTACTATGGTCGCTAGAGGTCGCTGTTATGTTCTTTTATACCTTATTTCGGTGATCTACCATGTGAATAGATGATAAAAACCTACTAGTGGGTGTAATAGGCCCCTATTGACTCACAACTATGGGCTTATAGCGACTGATAACTGTTTAATTTCACATGTTTGATTTACGCTATCTTTCCTCTGCCCCTACTGAGCTCCAGCTAAAGAAGAAATTCAGAGACAAATTATTTTCTGGCAAATTCTGAAACAATCATTAGTTTTCTGAAGATACCAGAGTGTTTATCATCGTCTACAATGAATTTGCTTAATTTAAACAGCAAATTAGATGAGAATGATTAGGCTCTCTACCAACAAAACTGGCTTTACTTTAGGATTTGGGAAATTCCTCGATGAGTCACTTGCTGTGGCTTTTAAGCCTATTTTAATCCTGTGTAAATCACTCCTCTCTCACCATGTGTATTTGTGTTTGTGTGAGCGTGTACATCGGAGTGTGAGGACCCACACGTGTATGGTGTATTTTGTCACTTACCTCATTCTTTGTTTCATGTATCTGCAACTGGGAAGTGTGTGCGAAGGTATTCTCTGGAGCGACAGTCAGCCTGCGGAAGAGGAGAGGGAGGACGAGGAAGGAGGGAGCCAGAGACAGAAAGTGAGAGAGAGGAAAAAAAGTAAGAAAAAGAGAGGGAGAGATTCCACATTTAACAAGTTGTCACAAACAGTTTTCAGCTGCTTTCAGAGTTGAGCAGGAACGCACGTACACACTGAACACGTTTGAAATTAAAATTAAGTGCCTGGATGCTGACTTTACAGAGAACAAACCGAGCTCTTCTGTTTGCTGCCAAATCTGACAAACACCGTAAATCACTGCGAGACACAGTGGGTTGTTTGTACAAATGTTACTGAGGCAGCATTGCCTTCTAAACATCATTAGGATGTTACAGTGCTTGTACTCAGGCCCCAACATCTGAAAACTCTTTTTATGATCTCCCTTGTGGCTCCACAAATGACAAAAATGCACCATTTATTATAAAAGTGTTGCTGCTGGTTATTCTCTCCAAATGATGTTTCATAACACACCTAAACTCCTGCTATGATGACATGGAGCTCAATAAAGGCAACATGACATGATAGTTGTGAAAGTGGACCATGTGTCAAAATATAACTTTAGTTCAATCAGGGAATGGGACTATGTTAGAACTTATATTAGATAAGGGATATTAGCTGGGTGCCCCAAGGCTCCATATCAGGGCCTCTCTTGATATTGCAGCTGCAGCTGTTTCTAAACATTCTGGTGTCCTATAGACCAGACAGTCTACGGAGACCCGGCCGAAGGTTGAACAAAAAAAAAAGATCTTGCAAAACCTAGACTTCTGTACCTCCTCTTCACCTTGAATCTAGCCCATGACGGGAGACTAGCTGAGAGAAAAAATGAGAAAGTTTGCTCCGGCTGGTGGGCGGTGCTTGGTATTTCCTCAGATCTCAACATGGCTAGCGGGTCACAAACTTTCTGATTTTACAGCTAAACAGTACACTACAAGATGTTTCTGGAAACATCTGAGGAGAGAAATAGTCATTACAGTAACAGAATATTGATTCATATTTGATCAGCGCTGCCTAGTTTGACCGTTTGATCGGAGGTTGTTTGATTGGTTGTTTTCCTCCGGTCTGTGAAATCTTGCAGATGCCGTTAGGAGCACCGGAGGACACTGGAGGACACCGGAGGTCACAGAGGTACATGATTTTTTTCAGATTACCTGTCTCATGCACTACTGTCAGGAGATAGTGATATAAAAATAACTTCTTTTAATCATATTTTTCTATCTATCTACCTACTTCCGCTTTAATGTTAAACATAAGCAGCCTCATTATCTAAGTTTCTGATCGTTTGTGCAGGTGTGTCTTTTTACTCCTCCACATCCCAGTCTCTGTCATGTCTGTCCTGAAGTTCAGGTATTATCATTTATAAATGTCCTGTCCACATTTCATAATCCAATATTTTGTTCAATTCTATTTAAATTATAGAGCTTTCAGTGCACATTTAGCTTGCATTAAATAGTGATGGATGGTTTGCACAGCATTTTGACTGTATTCAACCTCAGTATTAACAGAATACTAAACTTCTCAACCAACATCAGCAGTTAAGAGATGCAGTTAACCTGCAATATGTCACTGAAAAAGATGCAAAAGCTTGCTCTGTCATTTATAGTGCCTTGAGCATATACTGTAGCCAAAGGCTCTTTTTGTATACTGGTGATACACAGCCTGTCATTCAATATGAAGTTAATAAAAAGAAGAGGGACAGCTATTTATGGAGTTATAGGTGACATTAATTCATTTTATATTACATGTTTTATGTCTGTCTTTCCTTGGGACCACGTTAGAAATGAGTATTCTCACTTCTACATGTTATCCCTTGGATTGGTTTGTTTTGTAGATCAATACATCAAATCTCTGCAAACTGGAGGAAGAAGACACTCTGCTACTATTCATTTATTAATATTATTAATATTTATAAAATAAGGCCCAGTTTGATTATTTTTGGCCAATTTGTGCAGTCTTTTTCCCAACAGCATCAAACAGAGGTTACACACACCAGCTTTTGATCAATGCTTTAATTCAGTGAAGCTGTTTGAATTCATAAACCTGGTCTCTGCTGATCAAACTGCTCTACAGTCAGCTGAGGCTCGTATGCCATTTAGATGTGAACTGCTGGCAAGGACCGCACCGGCCGGTCCTCACGTCTTCATAGGTCTGTTTGAGGGTTCACACTCAGTTTAAGGTTCAGGTTAGTATTAGGTTTAGGGTTAGGGTGAGGGACTAGAGAATGCATTATGTACATGAGTGTCTTCACTATGGGCCCAGACACTCCAACCCGACATCAAAGAACTAGCGGTGACGAAGGCCACCGCTCTTCACTGTCTACAAATGTTGAATCATACTCATTATGTTTGACCAGACTTCTACACAAGCTAACCTGCTGTACTGTCTTCTGTCCCTGCACAGACTGCTGCTCCTTGACTAGTGGGTACAAATACTGTGAGTTGAGAGGCAGATCCAGGTAGAAGCTACAGCTGGAGAAATGTCAGACAGCCCAAAACAGAATGGAACAGAACAGCAGGTTTGAGGCTGCTTATTTACATAGTGCCATAAAGAACACACACAAACACAGACACACACACACACACATACACACACACACACACACACACACACACACACACACACACACACCTACATAACACTGGGCCATCCACCTCATCTGCCATTCCCTGCTTGAGGAACACAAACCCGGAGACAATCTATTGAGCTGTGTCAGCAAAACCAATGCCATGCTAGTAACAATTTCATCCTGTCGGCTGGTTGGTCCACCACTTTGCTCTCAATAACTATTGGATGGACTACTGAATACTTTAAAGTGAGACTATGATTACATTTACATGCACAAAAGATTAATTTTTTTTGCCCTTATTCTGAAAAAGACATGGACTGTTTGCATGGCTAATGAAAATGAATATTCCACTAATATTCCAGTTTACATGCAGCCGTGCATACTCCGATTAATGTAAAACACCCCCATGATGTACGTCCTATGGCTACGCCCTTTAAATGACTTCAATTTCCCTCCTTTTCCAACTACAGTCATGTTGCTCCCTTGGTGTGCCCTCATTGTCACCTTTCTACAAGTTTTGAAACTGTGCTCTTCAAGCTATTCTTTTTATGGCTATGTGGGCGGCTGTGGCTCAGAGGGTAGAGCAGGTCGTCCATCAATCGGAAAGTCGGTGGTTCGATCCCTGGCTTCTCCGGTCGAAGTGTCCTTGAGCAAGACACTTAACCCCAAATTGCTTCCGAAGGCTATGCCATCGGTGAATCAGTATGAGTAATGAGTATTTAGATTGGATCCTGATGGGCAGGTGGCACCTTGCATGGCAGCCTCTGCCATCAGTCTATGAATGTGTGTATGATGGGTGAATGCTGACATGTAGAGTAAAGAGCTTTGAGTGGTCTGAAGACTAGAAAAGTGCTATATAAATGTAAGTCCATTTACCCTTTATGCACAAGAACTCCGACGCATATAACTTATGCAGCAGGCAGGCAGCAGAGCTGACCGTAAACAGGCAAGAAAGGAACCAAAAATATCCAGAAGTGAGACCTGATTAGGCAGTGTGAGCCTAAACAAACCTTGTAAATAATGCAATAAAGTAAATGTCCTACTCTGGTTTAGAGCACCATAAATTCGCTCTGTGTGTACCTGACAAAGACAAAATGAAGGGAAAAAAGTGTGGTAAATTGAACAGAATGTGACAGCTGTGTTGCTGCAGAGCAAAGAAAACCCTCGACTGAAGTCTGATCAGTTCAGAACCGGTTTCCTCGGGCCACAGTCCCTGGCAAGGTGGGAATGCACAGGTGAACACATGTGCACTGCTGGCTCTCTGCAGGGGCTTTAGGTACATTCAGGTCACACACACACACACACACACACACACACACACACGCACACACACACACACACACAAAGAGGTGTCTGTCTCCTGGCTTTGGTCCAGTGGCCTGGGGCAGGTCTTTATCCCCCCCCCCCAAAGCCCCTTAAGCCCTGCAGCTATGCCAGTCTGCTCTACTCCTTCCTCCTCTCTATATCCCTCCTTCCTTTTTCAAATCATTTTATAATTCTCCTTCTCCGATAAATCCACCTTCCTTCGCTTACTGTTTTCACACTGAATCCTTTTCATCACTCTAATCATTAGACTTCTTCCTCCAGATATCTCTGCTTCCCTCTCTCTCTCCTCCCACCTCTCTCTCTCTCATATCCACCCCAGGGCTGCTCTTTCGTCTCTCTCCAACCTTCCTCCAATCTCTCTGTGGAGGTCCAGAGTCCAGTGGCTGAAGCACCAGAATGTCAGACAGCCATATATTAACATTTAGACAGCCTTTGGGCCCGAAGGGGAGCTCCGGTTTAAATCAGTCACATCCTCTCTGCACGTTCGGAAAAGTTCCGCGAGCCAACTGGTACAGTTGGCACCAGTGGAGCACCAGTGTCAATCTTCACGGATGTTTTACCCTGTCAGTTGTCCGACGTAACTGTTTCATGGCTGTGTAGGCTTCTCTTTCTCTCTCTTTTTCCTCTAAGACTTGTCTGTTCCCTCCCTTCCTCTTCCACTAAACACATTGTGTTGTGTTGCCATCAACGTCATGTCAATGTGACATTTTAGCTTCCCCACAGAAGATCTGGAAAACTAACAGGGAAATGTGCTATCAGTGTGGCAGGAGCTAGCAATTATTTTCAATATTTATTACATTTTGTTCAGTTGTCTATAAAATGTTCAACAAAATATCAGGAAAAAGTGAAAAACACTTCTCACAGTTTCCTAGAGCCCAAGGTGACATCGTGACAGATTGCTTGTTTTGTCTGACCGGCAGTCCAAAACCCAAAGATGTTCAATTTACACAGGTAGATAAAAAAAAGAGAAAAGCAGTAAATCCTCACATTTGAAAGCAAAATCAACCACCTTGGTCCAGACTGAAATATTTCCATAAATATTGGATGAATTGCCATCAAATTTGGTACCCAGAAGATGAATCCTAATGACTTCGGTGATCTCCAGACCTTTCTACTCGTGCTTCCTGCAGCTCAAAATTTCAGTTTGTCCAACACTTTGGTTTTTGACCAAATACCTGCAAAACTAATGACATCAGCCTCAGATGTACTTTGTGTTTAGTGCTAATTAGCAAATGTTAGTCTACTAGCATGATAAACTAAGATGGTGAACATGGTGAACATTACACCTGCTAAACATCAGTAACATCGTCATTATGAGCATGCCAAGCTAAAGTTAACATTTAGCTAAAAAGTCTAAAGTGCTGCTAGTGTGACTGTACACCTTTAGACTTTTTGCTTGACAAGTGATAATCGATTGACAATCAACATTTTTGGTTATTAATTTTCAGTAGATTGACTATGCAAAAATGTAAACAAACAGCACAATACAGCAACGAACTTTGGCCAGAAACTCATTCAGTTCTTTCAAAAATGTATCCCTGTTTATTGAGCCATGCTCAGTTACTTTCTTAACATCTTGTATTGGTTTTTAAAGCTGCACTAATCAATATCTAACTAAAAAGCAAGGAATGTCTATCTGTCTGTCTGTCTGTCTGTCTGTCTGTCTGTCTGTATGTCCTTTGCATAAGTCGAGAACCGTCCATCCGATCTACTTCACATTTGGCGGGTGTATTGCTGGGGACCCAAAGGATTGCATTGTCGAATTTGGTGCAATTTGGAAGTGTGATGCGTTCAATATTAATAAACATTAAATAAACAAGCGAACAGCGCTCTGTGCAGCAGCGGGGGGGGGGGGGGGCTTAAGGGCTCTACAGACAAACCAGCATGTTGTCCGCAGAGAGCAGACCGTGGCTCATTACTGCAGTTCAGTTTATCTGCTGGATGCTGGATATATTAACGTTACAACTGAACTCTTCACTTCCCTGGAGTTAACGAGTGATTCGATGACACTACAAGCAGCACTTCTTCTGGGTAAAGCAATCAACCCGGTCTGAACAGCTACGCGCTCTGCACAGCCCCCGACATCGCTACAAGCACCAATACCGGGAGGCTGCCAGGGGCCAAGCAATCTGCACGCTCCAAATGGGCACTCCACGAATGGGCACTGCATTAGTTTTCATATACACAACGGATCACATCACCCCCACCCTCATCCACCTCCACTGGCTCCCGGTCAAGTCCCGCATCACCTACAAGATCCTCCTCCTCACCTACAAATCCCTCAATGCCCTGGCTCCTCAGTATTTATCTAACCTCCTCCACCCTTACACACAGCCCCGGAACCTTAGATCCTCAGGCACGGGTCAGCTCTCCATCCCTCACACAAGAATGCGAACTTTTGGGGACAGAGCCTTCAGTGTGACAGCCCCCACCCTCTGGAACTCTCTCCCCATAGAGCTCCGCAACGCACCATCTCTGGACACCTTCAAAAGACTCCTCAAAACCCACCTCTTCACCAAGGCCTATGGCCTCTAGCTACTGTTACATTTGTTGTGTTTATTTATGTCTTTGTTAAGCGTCCTTGGGTTTCATGAAAGGCGCTATATAAATCCAAGCTATTATTATTATTATTATCAAATGACTATGTGTAATGTGAAAGGTGTCAGTCATATTGACAACCTCACAGAGAGTCATCAATCTGCAATCCTCCTCAGCTCTACGGAGCGTTATGCTAAAACTTTAGCTAATTGTCTTGGTTTTCCCATTGTATGCTATATGCTAGCAACTACCTGGTGAACATACTATCTTAAGAAAAAGTTATTCCTGCTTTTTCGTTCGTTTTCTTACGAATGTCCAGCAACAGGCGTCAATTTCCGCTTGTTACATGCATACAGTCTTTTCAAAATAAACTTCCATCTTCACAGGAAACAACTTCCTTAGGTTTAAGAAAACTACTTAGATAGGCTTAGGAAAAGATCGGCTTGGTTAGGATTAGGCAACAAAACTACTTAGTTAGGGTTATGAATAGCTAGACTTGGTTAGCATTAGGCAAGAAAACTACTTAGGTTTAGGCAAGAAAACTACTTAGTTAGGTTTAGGAAAAGATTGTGGTTTGGCTTAAAATAACTCTGGAAGTAGCATTAAAGTACGTAACTTACGTGACAAATAAATCAACGTTGACTTCTGATATCACATGGGACACGAACAGCAGTCTCCTGGGCAAAAGTCCGGTATTTTCTCTCCCCACCCATCCACCCGACCTTCTCCCTACGCGGTGTTCGCCTCTCTTAATACTTCCTCGTTCACAATTACGTTGATTACACACAAATTGATTTTGTGGGATATACACGAATTACAGTGCATTACTTTTTGTAGGTATAGCTATGAAGATTGTATGAGACCAGCCTGCCAAAACAGAAGTAAAATAGAGTGAATATTGGACTCGCACTTCGTCATGGTGACCAGAAACACGACAAAATGAATGCTAATACTGTTTCACGTCTATTGAATGTTTAAATAAACAACCGTTTGCTAGAAAAATTTGCCAACTTTGTGAGGTAATGTCAGTGTTGTGTGTTCAGATTCTTTTGGTTCCCCCAGGTGACAGAAAAATCAATGATCACACACTACTTTACAGTCAAACTTTGTGTAGAGTAACTCTGAAAGACACAGAAATGTGAGACGGAGATATTATTATTCATTGCTGGAGTAGCAGAGCAGAGACGGGGTGGAGCATAGTGATGGGGTGAAATCCCTGTAAGGATAATTCTTCGTAGTTAGCGAGTCTCAACGGTCTCACAGAGTCTGGTACTTTTCTGTCACTGTCGGCAGCCTCGTTTGTGTGAACCGGCGTGTGTGTGTGCGCACGTGCGTGTTGGCGCGACTCCATTTGCGAATGTGTATGTGTGCATGCTTGCTCGCTAATATTGGCTGTGTTTGTGTTACTGCAGAGGTGACAACAACCAAAAATACACAAGCTCTGCGGGCCTGAATTATTCAGACAGTGGAGACAGAGCAGCGGGAGGTGTGGGGGGGGGGTGGAGATAGATGGATGGATGAGAGACGGCGGCGACAGAAGAGGAAGACAGTACGGTGAGGACGGCGGGAACGGAGAGGTGAGAGAAAGTTGAAAAAGTGGGGACTCATCGAAAGCAAGCCACACACAACTGAAACACGCAGGCACACACACACACACACACACACACACACACACACACAGAAAAAGGTACATTTAGTTATGGCCTGCTGAAGTGCACAATGAATTGTTGCATCTGTAGACTGCAGCGCTAAAACAAACAAACAAATCCTTGCTCCTTACACACAAATATCACACATCAGCAATATCTCTGCAAAGCACACTGCTGCATGCCTCCTCCTCCTCTTCCTCCACCTCCTCCTCTTCCTCTTTTCCTCTTATACCGACACACAAAATGCATTCTTCAATCTCTTTTATTCTATGCATACAGGGTCCCCATCGCCTATCACTCACATTGAAATTCCATCTGTTTTTGCAATCTGGGAGAGCAGCTGTGGAGCTTTACATTTCCTGTCTTCCTGCCCGGCACATGGGGGGGCGGGGGATGTATGGAAACCCAAAATGGAAAATGGAGCGTGGAGCCACATTTATTGCCTCTTAGTGGGGAAATTGTACACATCCAATATCCAAAGAGCTTTACAGTACAATGTGATGGAAGGTGTTTTTAGCATGGGGGGGCTCTGTGGGGAGATTGTTTTAACGCTGCCATGATGAACGTCAGCTACGCAGAAACGCAAGTAAAACCCCTCTGATACTTCTAGGAAACTGTGCGCGAGACAACAAGAGAAACTTTAAACCTCAGTGACTGATATGAACAGCGTACAGGTGACTGCTGTAGAAGGAGAGGGAACATAATTAGCGACTTCCGCTCAGTGCAAAGCACTCAGACAGAGAGGAGAGGTCTGGAAATAGGCTGTTACTGTACAGGCAGCTCCTCCGAGTCCCATTACTACTGGATGTCTTCCCATCAGTGTGTGTGGAGGAGGAGGAGGAGGAGGTGGAGTAATGGATTTCATCCTAGAGATGATGACCGATGGACCAAATGTAGCCCAAGACTACACACATGACACAGCGACGTAAAGAAGCGTATAAGTCGGGCAGATTGTTGTATGTACTGATGTGACGGGCAGAAGGCGACAGGGCGGGGACGTCGTGGCTACGTGGTATGTGTTCTACGGGCGTCATGGTGGCCCTGTGGCCCTTTTGCTTTCCAAGATGCTTTTAAGACATCATTATGAAGCTACGCGAAAAGACCACAAACAGGAAACAGCAAAAATGTCTCTTGGTGGTGTGTGTTTACTTCTTGTTGTACTTTTGAGATAAAACTACTGAAATATTGATGTGTGACATGCAAAAATATAGTGAAACAGTGGCACAAGTGAAAAGAAGCCAGCAAACTGGTGACGAGTGATGTCAGTCACACAGCAATATGTATCTACACTTTGCTAACATTGCCTGCCATAAGCTTGTCGTCACATCATACTAAGTATGGCTGTAGCATTAAAACCTCTTCAGACTACATAATATTTCTGTGTTTCGATGGTCACAGTGTCACATTAGGAGATTATAGAGTCATAACGTGACTTGGCCGAGAGACATGACAGACTACACGTTGGTCCACGACCAGTCAAAGCTCGCCGTCATTCACGTCACACATGATGTCATCGGGATGCTCGGGACGGACTTCCAGGAACAAGAATGTAAACAAACAATGGCGGTGTGTGTGATGTCTTGTGTTCAGAAAAGCCTTGAAAAAAGAAAGAAACTAGAATTACCACCTCGCGGTTGTATGCCTCCGCCAAACAGTCAGGTTGCAGTTTACATTATTAGCATATGAATTTGAGTCATGGCCAAAAATGTGTTTTGTGAGGTCACAGTGACCTTGACCTTTGACCACCAAAATCAAATGAGTTCATCCTTCAGTCCAACTGGACATTTGTGCCAAATTTGAAGAAATTCGCTTAAGATGTTCCTGAGATATCACAAGAATGGCACGGATGTGGGGACACAGTGACCCTGACCTTTGACCTCCAAAATCTGATCAGTTCATCCTTGAGTCCAAGTGGACGTTTGTGCCAACTTTGAAGAAAATCCCTTTAAGCTGATACTAGAGCCCAGTTTGATACATTACTAACTAAAATGATCGCTTTGCGGTCGTATGCCTCCATGTCTGTCCAATATGTCAACACTTAATTTTATTCTGTAAGACATTTCTGTGAAATTGTCATAATTATGACATAACTTCTTGAGTTATGGCCAAAAAATGTGTTTTGTGAGGTCACAGTGACCTTGACCTTTAACCTTTGACAACCTGCATTGAGCCAGGTCATCCTTGAATCCAAGTGGACATTTGTGCCAAATTTGAGAAAACTCCCTCAAGATGTTCCTGAGATATCACGCTCACAAGAATGGGGCGGACATGACGTCTCAGTGACCTTGGCCTTTGACCTCTGACCACTAAAATCTAATCAGTTCATCCTTCAGTCCAAGTGGACGTTTGTGCCGTATTAGAAGAAATTCCCTCCTGGCATTCCTGAGATATCGCGTTCACAAGAATGGGATGGACAACCCAAAAACAATAACTCCAGCCGCGGCTGTCACCGGCGCAGAGCCATAAAAACATCTGGCTTCTCCTCTGTTTCACAGTTCCACCTGCAGCACCAACAACATCTTTATCTTTCACATCATTCCTCTTTCGCTTCACTTTGCTGATATTGTGTAGTCTGAATTGAGCAAGGTGATTATAAATCCAACTTTTCATTTGTAAAAAGGAAAATTGTAATATTTACCTTTAATAGTAATGATGTCACTGCTGAGTTTACAGAGCAGAGGGGATTTTATAAGCTGATACTAGAGCCCAGCTACATACGTTACTAAAAACTGCTGGAAGGACACATAAAACATAATGGGACCCAGCCAGATGACCCTAAACAGCAGCTGGAAGTATAAAAGACACATGACGCCTTTTGCAAGATACAAATAAATGCATGGGGTGACACTTTATAATAACCCTCATTAATAAATGCTAAATTGATAGTTAATTAAACTTCAGTTGATAGTCGGTTTATAGTTAATGTTTATTCATTATTAGTAATCCTGTAATTTATGGTATTTTATCAGTAGTTTGTGTAATATGAAATAATTAGTTTATAATTCTATATTGTATCATAGCTGATAAGAGACGATAACAGTTACATTCTGATGACATTAGTAAACTATTTATTTAGTATATAAACAGTATATATATATTATTGTTGCACACATAACATAACCAATTTATCATTAACCATTTAACAAGGTATTTATAATCATCAATTGCAACTTTATAATAGCGATCCAAATAATGTATAAAGACAGTTTACAAAGCAATTATTAACCATTAACAAAGTGTTACAAATATCTGGTCTATCTCTGTAATGTTTATAGATGATTTACAAGCAATTTCTTAAAGGTTTACAAATCATTTAGTAATCATTAACAAATACTTAATATAGTATATAAAATGTTATTATGTGTGCAACAATAAACTGTTAAAATAACATAAATTATAGTATTACTTCTAATATGTAAATATTATTATCATTTCATTGTTTGTTAATAGTAAAATAACTATTAACCAAGTTTTAGTTTAATTAACTATCAATTTACCATTTATTAATGATGGTTATTATCAATGCATGCAATTGGGACTTTTCCGGAAAAACACTGACAACAGACAACAGCTGGAGTTGAAGTTGGAGCGTAAATATTGAGGACTAAATATAAGGTCATGTCTCGTATTTTTGGACAAAAGTAACTTATTTCTTGCCGTTGACTTGTAGGAAATGTAATACTTGTTCTCAATGTAATCCATATCAACTATTCTTTATTATTATTTTCCTGTACCAGTTTGCTAAAGAGCCAACAGACTGGTCTGCTAGTTCCAAGTGAGCAGGACTGACAGAGTACCGGTGTGTTTGTCAGGGAACATTAGCTCAGAGAGAATTAGGTTTCACTTCTACTGCTGTCCATTAGAGCTGTTAACTGACTGCCGAGGGAAAGGAAGGAACAGGAGATGTGCCTGTGTGTGTGTGTGTGTGTGTGTGTGTGTGTGTGTGTGTGTGTGTGTGTCCAGCATGTGTACATGTGCTTGTGAGTATGTGTACAGGGTTTTATGTGCATGTGGATGGACTGTGTGTACGTATGTTTTGTGTATCTGTGTACAATAAGTCGGAGCAGAGAGGTCAGAAGAGTGTGCTGCTGACCTGCAGGCTGTTTACGAAGCTGAACGTGTAGGCGGGAAAAGTTACTCTGTTGGTGACGCTTTATTTTACGAGTCTGTTATTTCCTAATACTTTCTTGAATGTTTCCTGGGAAAAGTACGTAATTTGGTCCTAATTAAAAGAGAAGTTCTGGGATTGTTGTCATAGTTTAGTTAGTTGTGTTGAATTTAAAAGCAATGGTTGATGAACAGGTCCTTATATGCACTGTATATACATACTGTATAATATACAGTATGTATATACAGTGTATATATACACATCTTTGTATATTATATAAATAGATTCTGGGTAAATGATCCAATCAGTGTGACCACAAAAATGAACTGATCAAGTGGTGAACAGAACACCTTGAGAGAACAAAGTTAATTAAAATAAATAATTATTATAATTATGTAAAAGGTAAAGGTATTTTCTTTAAAAAAATAAAAAAATAATTGAACATCACACTGTCAAAGGGACAATGTCTCATCCCAACTCGTCACATACTGACGCTTTGTCAGACCCCTCGGCGTCACTTTGCGGTCGCAGCAAACGCGTGCTTAATGTTGTAAATGAAACAATAACACTTGCTTAGGTTCAGGCAATATAACCACTATAGTTAGGTTTAGGAAAAACAACATGGCTGGGCTTAAAATTACTACATTTGTACAGTGAAAATGACGAACAGCTAATTGTAGCGTGACGCACGAGACATGAACAGAGGTCTCCTGGATGAAAGCCTTGTGTTTGTTGGACCCATTCCAAAAATCATGGAATCTTACAGATGCATCATATGTGAATTGAGCACTGTAACTACATCTATATCCAAAATCCATATCTAACTCCAGAAAACTGTCCAAAAATCAAAGAATTCCAAAAACAAGAAACAAAAAAAAAACCACATTAGATCATGGACGACAAAGGACCACTATTCATAATTGAATGAATGCAAATGTTTTTGCTATTCTTATTTCATGCTAATTCTATATCATATCATATCCGATAAGCGACGATAACAATCACATTCTGATGACATTAATAAAGTATTTATTAACAGTTTATTGTTGCACATATTTTATATACTATATTAAGTATTTGTTAATGATTTACCAAATGATTTGTAAACCTTTTTTTTTACAAAGTATTAATTATCTATCTAAATAATGTTTATACAATCTTTAACAAGTATTTATCAACCAGTTAATAAGGTATTATAATCATCAGTTGCAACTTTATAAAAGCATTCAAATAATGTTTATAGACAGTTTACAAACTAGTTATTAACCATTGACAAGGTGCTACAAATATTTATCTATGTACATTTTGTAGATGTTTTACAAACAATTTTAAGGTTTACAAATACTATTTTAATAATTAACAAATACTTATAAATATATATATGTATATATAGTTTATAAAATGTTATAATGTGTGCAACAAAAAATAGAAACATGTTTAAATAACATACATTTTAGGACTAATAATAATTAATAAACATTATTAATGATCATTTCTTTGTTTGCTAACATTAAATAAGTTTAATTAACTATAAATGTACCATTTATAAATGATGGTTATTATAAATTGTTATACAAAAGTGCACTCATTAGAGTGCAGATCTCCAAGGAGTGAGGAGTCAGCAGTCAACAACGGCATAAAACAGTCAATAAAATAGAATTTAATTTTCAAACAGTGTGAATCACCGTGACCATGAGAGGTCCTTCAGCATACAGTCATAGCA
Source organism: Sebastes fasciatus (assembly GCF_043250625.1). Lineage (NCBI taxonomy): Eukaryota > Metazoa > Chordata > Actinopteri > Perciformes > Sebastidae > Sebastes > Sebastes fasciatus. The sequence continues at coordinate 1,734,809 of NC_133797.1, read as the reverse complement.
CAAAATAATGATTGGCTGATTTTACAGTGGTATGCAAGATTAGCCGTGGACAGCCAGACAGACACACGCGACCGAACGCATGATCTCCCCACAGACTTACGCAAGTTTTGAGACATTAGTTTCTATGAACAGAGACAATGAACCACAACCCACAATGTGCTTCTACGGAGATTGGAGTGGCCACTAATGCAACAGCCCTCCGATGTGTCAGCCTCATCCCTCTGACCTCTGCTTGTCACTCTCTCTCACTGTCACGGTGACCGGAGAGTAAAAAAGCAGAGGATGAATCGAGGCAGGTGTCAGCTCGCCTTCCACTTCCCATCCCATGCAGGTGAAGCATGGGACACAGAAGGGGTGTGAGAATTTAATGGTGTGAGGGAGCACGACTGGGGCGTGAATTAGTCTGAGCTCGCGCACACGCACGTGTGTACATGTGTGTCTGTATGTGTGTTTTAGCTTTCCACTGTGGTATATGAGATTCTGCTGCAGTGCCTTCACACATGAGCCTTCACTGCAAAATCCAACCATGATGTCATCTTTCCCTTTCATCTTTCTCTCTGTGAATCTCTCAAGCTGTGGAAGGAGGGGTTTGTTTCAGTCATGATGTAAAGTGAGAGGATGTTATTAGATAGAGAAGAGAGGGGTGGAGAAGAAGGGGAAGAGAAACAGAGGAGTGAAGGGTTAATTTGTACTTTAGAAAAAGAAAAGCCAGCTGTAGTGACACTGAGGACGCAGTAGATCACTTTACCTCTGCAAGTCATCATTACTGAGTATTGATATACTTTACTCCCTGTACTAATCCAAAACATACTCTGTACCTTCCACGAAAAATGTAATCAACTGAAATGTGATAAACGTCCACCCCGGTAGAATATTAAGAATAAGATGCCCTTCTGTAGACGAAGTAGTGCTGAAACAATTACTCAATTAATTGATTAGCTGATCAACAGAAAACTGATCAATGAAAACGTGTTGATAATGAATTAACATGCTTATCATTTGTCATTTTTTCACATTCTTTTTTTTCAGTTTCTCAAATATCAGGATTTGCTGCTTTCTTCCATTTCATTGATGATATCATATGAATAGAAGAAGAAATCCTGCACACTGTTGATCACTCGTACTCACTTCATTGAAGGAGCTAAATACGGGATTCCAAGCATTTCTATTGCATCTCAACGGCTCTCAACATGGTGACGATGAGCTGGTGACTAGCTGCTAACGGTGCTAACGGTGCTAACAGAACAAACAACAGAAAAAGTGCTGACAGAGATACCAGTGTTAACCTGAGGGGGAACCGGAGGGTGGGTGCTACGCTTCCGCATCAACGGCATCGGTCGGGACGGCGATATCAGCAGTAACCGCCGTATGAGCGCAGTGCAGAGTGCTAGCCAGTGAGTCACGCTCACAATTACAAACATGTACTAAAAGCATGCACGGCCATGCACGGCCAGCCCGGCTATGTCAACAAGGCAAAGAGAAACTCAGATTACAACACACGCAGAGGGAGAGTGACTTCAGTCTCTGCTCAGGTAGACATCACTCCTCTGTATCTTTACATAGACAATAGTTGTTTGATGCTATATTAATGCTCTGGATACCAAATTTAGCACCTTTAAAGATGTTTCGTCTTCACATCTTCATCAGGTCAAATTCATATAGACAAACAGTACGTGAGCCATATATCCAAACATTATATGAGTTACCTTTTGAAGGTCTGAGGACGAAACGTCATTAATAAAGTCAGTATAAGTGTTTCGATTATTATAAGTTCATTCGTTTTTGATTCAAAGCACCATTAGTAAAACTGTTTGGTGCGCAAGAACTTTGTAGTAATTTTTAATAGTCATCACCTATTGAAAATGTAATACTGCAATAATTGTAAATTGATTTTTTTAAGATTATTTTTTTGGCCATTTTGCCTTTATTTGACAGTGATAGTTGTGAAAGGGGGAGAGAGAGAGGACATGCAGCAAAGGGCCACGGGTCGAATTTAAACCCCGGGCCGCTGCGGTAAGGACTCAGTCTTGGTACTTGGGACGCCCGCTTTACCAGGTGAACTACTGGGGCGCCCAATTATAAATTGATTTAATACTGCGTTCAATTGAATACTGTTGGATTTTGGACTGCTAGTTAAACAAAAGCAGCTATACTTTCTGACAATAACTGGGTTTTGACGTAGTAACCTGCCGGGTACTTCACAGTATTTTATACATTTTATAGGCGTTGGTGATTAATAGAGTAGCACTCCAGTATTAGTTTTACACAAGTTGGGGTCTTACAAGAGACAGATTAATTCTAAAAACAAACACTTCGCAAAATGCACGGGTTCAAACGGTCAGTTGAATGGGGGGGGGAGCGAGGAGGGAAAGGTATGAGGCAAAGATAGTCAGTGACATGAAAGGGACAGGAACCTAACTAAAAGTTACTTATTGTAGTTTGGCTGCTGATTTGGCCCGTTGACCAGTCCAGGCAGCAGTAACAGCTGCAGCAGTGGGTAGCAGCTCACAGGGGCAAATCAAATACTTGAAGTTGCAAAATGAAGTGTTTTTTGTTACCAAGAGGAGGGAAGGTGGTGTTTGGGTGGTGGCTGTGGTGTCGGTTTTATCTGAGGGGGGTGCACAGTGTCACAATTTGAAAACCCAAAATGCTACCAATGTAGCAGATTTTCATTAGACCCTCAATGCCGTGTACATGCCCATGTCTTTCAAAATCCATGCCCAGAGTTTGTAATGTAGGCCTTAGGTGTTATACAGTTGTTGTCTCCAAACTCAATCTGATAATCTGACAACCCTGATGACATCAATTTGACAAAGCTGAGTAGTAGCCTACAACCCAGGACTGACCTGACCTTTCCCTTTAAACCATCAATTAGTACAGAATGCATCACTTTGCTTTAATATTAAATATGTTATGCATATTTCTTAGCTTAGATTTAATAAACACTATTACCTCTGTCTCTTTCACATACAGTGGGTGACAAATTAAAGAGAAAACATGAATAAATTAGTGGAGAGACATAATGAATGCAGATGCAGATACCATACATAGCTCACTGAATGGTGAGTCATATGCTGTGGCCTTCACAGTCACCAGTAAACCCAGCTGAACACCCATGGGAGATTCTAGAGCGACGTGTTATGGCCCTGACACACCAAGCTGACAGTCGGCCGACGGACGTTGGGGCCGTCGGTGAGCGTCTGTCGACCTAGTTTTTGCGGTGTTTCCCGCACCGTCGGCTCTAGTCTGCCCGTGTTGGAGTTTTTTCGGATGATTCAATATGTTGAAACGTTGGCGGAGCTCGTCAATGAGAGATATCACTCTGATTGGCTGTTCAGCTTAAGCAAATTAATGCACAAGAAGAGAAACGGACGTGAGGAAAGCAAGCCAACGAGTAAAGTCAAGAGGACACACACAGAAGGCTCTTCTCATGTTTCATCTTCATCTCATCTGATCGTTCCAACACACGGATATTTCCACAGCAACATGAACATCTGGAATGAAGCTAAGTGGTGCGTGAGAGTGGTGTGAAAATGGTCGGCAAACGCTGCTTTGTTTCATGTACAAATCATAACAACGGCTTGAATATCCGCCATCCTCGGTCTTCCCGTTTCCCTTTTTGAACATACGTGCTAACTGGTCGTCTATGGGATGTGTTCAAATACAACTGTCAAGTCAAGACAAAGGAGACGTGAGGCGACGTAACAGTCTGCCTTCATCGCCACTAGTTCTCTGATGTCGGGTTGGTGTGTCTGGGTCTTTAGACAGCGCTCTCCACCACCATCATCAAAACACCAAATGAGGGGAAATCTTTAGGAAGAATGCTGTTCATCCCTCCAGTAGAGTTTCAGAGACTTGGAGAATCTATAAGGAGCATTGGAGATGTTCTGGAGGCTTGTGGTGGACCAACACATCACTATAACACTTTTTGTTTGTTCTATCTATCTGTATATGATACCAGTATCAGCATTTCTCCTCACACAAACATTTAGCACTGTGAACACCTTTCATTATAATATTCTTACTCTCCATAGGTTTCTACCTCTGTTTGTGCATGTGAATGCCATATCAGCTACACATCCTGTCGATGCCATTAAGCCCTCAATGTTTCTCTCCCGGACACATAAACATGAACTGTGCCCTTATCTAACCGCTCCTCTGTGTATGCATACGTGCAGATACTGTATATCCATTTCACACATTTATATAACTGTATGTGTTTGCATGTCCTTGTGTGCTTTCTTCTTTTGTTGCACATGTGTGAGCACACTTGTTTAGTATACTGCAGCTTATCTTCAAAATTCAGAAAGACAACTGTTACGTAATTCAGACAGTCTTCCTGTCAGATTGACAGCTTTTTGATTTTTTTTCTCCACAAGTTGCAACTGAGGTTTCTCAGGCCTGAGGGACACGAATCTTGCTCTGCCCACGAAAGAGAGACACAAACTCAACTCCGGACATGACACTCACCAGAGCTGGATTTTCCTGTGATGTCAGCAGTAAAGAGAATAGAAAATATCTGCCGGAGAGAGAGGGAGAGGGAGAGAAGACACAGGGCAAAAGTGGGAGATGGAGAGAAAAAAGGTAATGTGGAAGTCAGGAAGAGAAAGGAAAACAGTTGGATAGAGAAAGAAATAAAGACAGAAGTGCCGGTGATTGGCCGGAGGAAGGGGAGAGTGTCCCTGCTTCTCTCTGATGTCCACATTCAGTCCCTGCGGCTGCCGGAGCCGTCGCCGCCGCCTCCTCCTCCTCCTCCTCCTCCTCCTCCTCCTCCTCCTCCTCCTCCTCCTCCTCCTACTCCTCCTCCCACCAGCTAAACACATCAAACTTACACTTTGATGAAATAAACACACACACAGGAGGGGATGAGTTAGCCACTGCTACTGCAGCTCCCCTGGCGAAAAAACGATTTTGAGATGTGTGTGCGTGTGTGTGTGTGTGTGTGTGTGTGTGTGTGTGTGTGTGTGTGTGTGTGTGTGTGTGTGTGTGTGTGTGTGTGTGTGTGTGTGCATGTTTGTTTTCTGTGCATTGGAAGTAAAAGCCCACTGAACAGCAGAAGCACAGCACAGCCTAGTGGCAGAAAGACAAAGAGCCTGAGGCAGGACGAGGGATCAGTTCAAACTCCTCCTAAATGACTTGAAATGATTATGATGATGATGATTATGATGATGATGATTATGTTTTCAGACAAAATTCTTTAAAGTCCTTTTTTGCAAAAAAAAAAGAAAAAACTATTACTGATTTGACAATACCCATGAAACCTGTAATGAACATAAACTGCACACATTGGATTGTGGACTGCCGCTTTGAAGCCTCGAGTTCGGCATTTTCTCCGTCTCCATCTTGGCTTTCGCAACCTGAAGTGGCACGAGAGGGTGGAGCTAAGTACAACCAAACTCTGAATTAGACGTTTTCAGGCGACCAAAAATGTTACAATTAACTTTCATGAACTGAAACCACACTGTGAAAGGGTTAAAGTTGTAAGACAAAAACGCTGACAACTCCCAGACAGGACAACGCTGTGGTAACGACCTGTCAATCACAAGGTAGCCCCGCCATAAATTCACAGAAATGTCACCCAGTAGTAAAGAATAAGAACTACACAGTGCAGAGTTTGAAATCAGCAGTAGGTTGTGTATCAGGGGACCCAAAATAACCATCAGCAATGCGTCATCATGCTGCAGCACACAGAGCTCCTCACCCCCACACCCGCTCAGAACACACCGGCAAAGTCTGCAGACGTTTGGCGGTGTGTTGGCCGTGCATTGCGGCATGGAGTGAGACCGGGTTCCGTTCATCTGCATGTAGTGCGAGTTAACGTTAGCCGGCTACACAGATCAGCATGTAGCTTGTGCTTATAGCCCGTTCTCTTAAGTGATATAGCCTAGCTTGTTAGCCTTAGCTAGCTTGGTAGCTTGGAGCTAGGTGGGCGTATTACAGCACCCAGGCTTCATTCAGCCTGCTCCATCCGCGCTTTGCCCATTTTTGGATTAGCCGGAGTCGTCGCTGCTAAGGTGGCGATGGCCGCAGACGCCGGGAGCCGCCCACTTTGAGATTAATTTTTTTTCTCTTCAGAAAGCTTTTATACAGTCTATGATGCCAATAAAATAAAGGGGGGAAAGGAACCTCTCAGTATGAAGTTTTATTTTAGTTTGTTTTAGTAACATAGCCAATTTAAATGTTCAAATTAAGGCATTATAACAAATGTTTACTCTAAACCTTGATGAAAGGCAGACTATGGCTGCATGATTTGAATTTGTTACATTAATAAATCTCCTTAATCCACCACAGTTTGTGTTGTTGCAGACTGAATTCAAGGAACATGTTACAACACCAAGAGTCAATATTTAACAGATAATCATCCGAACCTGTGAAACGCCCCATGATTTTCAATAGGATTCATAATATATTGGACCACTACAACCCTCCATAACAGCTTCAGTGCTCCTTATAGACTCTCCAAGTCTCTGAAACTCTGCTGGAGGGAAGAAAAGCATTCTTCCTGACTTGGTGTTCTGATGATGAGGGTGGAGAGCACTGTGTGAAGGCCACAGCATCTGATTCAGATCATTTTCAAACTTATCAAACCACTCAGTGTGGAGGCATTGGTGTTTTTTATGTTTCTCCACTCATTTATCTACTGGGACTGACAGTACAAGAGGCATTAATGTGATCCACTCTATCCTTTTTACATGCAGGCACTATTCAAATGATAATTTTGATAAACCCATTGCATATACATCACATAAGCTGACAGAAAGCTAGGGAGTTTTGTCACTCTATATCTGAGATTTGGCTGTAAACATCAAGGACTTTCATGTTGTTGCATAGCGGGTATTCAAATGTTGTATTTGCTGCCTGCTTCCTGTCACTGTCCTGCTGAAACATGAATCATCCCACCAGCACAAGGTGTCTGTTATCCTGTTAGCTCTTCTCCAACGTTTGGCTCAGAGATGAGCCTAAATAACCATACCTGCCAATACATGCCAGACAATATTCAAGGAAAATATATAACTGGAAGTTTTATAATAATTAGCCTTGCCCTGCACAAAATAAGTGTGTGTGTGTGTATATATATATAAACTGGGGAAAAAAAGTTAGTAAACTTGTGTTTGATGGATTATTTCTCTGTTGTTACAATGCTAATTGTCATTGTATTTTACATGGTTGGAAAGCCTGTTTATTTACCTTCACAATGATGTCCAACTTGTAAGGATCATGCACTTGTGGGATGAGCAGCACAGCTGATTATGTGGGTAGCGCCCAAGAAAAATGTTCCAAAATGCTCTGCCAATGGTAAACAGTGTATTCTCATAAGGCTACCAGGAAGCCTGCAATGACTGCCCTTCACCGTCAGGCCCGTTGGCGCTGGTGTCGACAACACAGACAATGGAACCTGAACATGTGGGGGAATGTCATGTTCAGTGATGGGTCCAGGTTCTGTCTGCTAAAGTTAGATGGCAGGGTCAAAGTATTGAGACGACGCAGAGAACGCTATGCTGATTGTTGCACCGATGGAGTAACAGCTTTCTAGTGGGGGCAGTGTCATGGTGTGGGGGGGCATCTCCTCACTGGCAAAACAAGGCTTGTCATCATTGAAGGCCATCTCAATGCAGTGATATATCAGGATGAGATTCTGCAGCCCATATCTCCACAATCTGGCACCTAACTTCATCCTCCAAGATGACAACGCTTGCCCCCACAGAGCCAGGGTTATCACAGACTACCTCCACAATGTGGGAGTAGAGAGAATGGAACGGCCTGCCAAGAGTCCACACCTCAACCCAATTCAACACTTGTAGGATCAGCTTGGGCGTGCTGTACGTGTTAGAGTGACCAACACAACCACGCTGGCTGACCTGCAACCAATCCTGGTTGAGGAATGGATCGCCGTCCCACAGCAACGTGTGACCAGGTTGGTGACCAGCATGAGGAGGAGGTGCCAGGCTGTTGTGGCTGCGTATGGATCTTCCACCGCTACTGAGGCTCCTGATGGTGTATTAAATGAATAAAGTGTAAAATAGCCAATATGTCTTGTTTGTTCCTTGTTACTGATAGAGAGTTCAATCATCCAATCCACCAAACAACTCAAAACAAGAGTCAACACCAACAGGAGAATTCACTGTTTACCATTTGCAGAGCATTTTGGCAATTTTTTCTTGGGCGCTACCCACATAATCAACTGTGCTGCTCATCCCACAAATGCATGATCCTTACAAGTTGGACATCATTGTGAAGGTAAATGAACAGGCTTTCCAACAATGTAAAATACAATGCCAATTAGCATTGTAACAACAGAGAAATAATCCATCAAACACAAGTTTCCAAACTTTTTTTTCCCAGTTTATATATATATTATGGCATGCCGTTCAGGAAATAATTATATATATAATGTGAAATGTGAGAATATGGAATGAAATCCTGAATATATTGAATGAAGCCTAAATATATGGAATGAAACTCTGAATATTTGGAATGAAATCCTGGATATATTGAATGAAGCCTGAATATATTGAATGAAATCCTGAATATATTGAATGAAACTCTGAATATATTGAATGAAATCCTGAATATATTGAATGAAACTCTGAATATATTGAATGAAATCCTGAATATATTGAATGAAATCCTGAATATATTGAATGAAATCCTGAATATATTGAATGAAACTCTGAGAATATGGAATGAAATCTGACGTCATCACGGCGCTGCTACCGTCTTGTGTTTTAGGTCATTATCCGTACAGATCTTGGTGCTGCTACACGTGTGTGTCACTATGAGCGAGTCAGCACGAAATCTAGTATCAGCAATCCTAAATAATGAGGAGATAATTAACACCCTGGTGAATGAGTGTACCACGGGCCAAAATAATACTGGTAAACAAGTTCAACACCGTTCTACAGATGAAGAGTTTATTCACTTTTGCATCATGGAAGAGAAATGCAGAACTAAACTAGTTCACTAAAGTTGGAAAAATATTGACAGATTTGAACTTCCCATATCAATAACTCATAAAGGAAATGCTGTTAAAACACCAACGAGGGCTTTTTCTAACCGTAGTAAGGTAGACAACGAGCTACAAGCTCATTTTAATGCCAACCAGCCGTCCTCTGAGCTGGACACGTAACAAATACATCCATGGTCTGTATGCGCGGCCGGCTGTGAGACATGTGGTCAGGGACCGTCTACAAAGTGTAATGCCGAAAAGAGTTGCTAGAAAAATATTCAATAACTTCATTATTATACACTGTAGAGATACCAAAATCACTTCACACATCATCAACGGTCTCTTCCTGGTTATACTACAACCTTTATTTTGAAAAAATTTGCTTTTGCATAATTTTGGTGTATTAATAATGGGAAAGATATTCAATGCTTTTTGTAGACGGATACACATGTATATACAGTATATTATATATATATATATATACTGTGTATGTGTGTGTGTGTATATATATATATATACTGTATATATAAACACACACACACACATACACGGTGTATATATACATATATATGTATATATATACATATATAAACTGTATATACATATACATACATATGTATACATATACAGTACATATGTATATATATATATATACAGTACATATACATATATATATATAAAATTAAATATGTGACTAACAAGATGTTCTCAGTAAGTGAGCAGAGCATTATGATAATAAATATTTCAGAGTTTTTCATGATATATTGCCATCAGTTTCACCCAATGCTGTTAACAAACCTACATGATGTCAGTGCAAACATATTTTTAGGATAATATCAACAGCAACAGAGGTGGCAATATGCTGCAAGGCACAAAAAGGGGTTGTCTACATTGAAACTAAAAACTCTTCACTGCAGCTTTGTAACACCAGTCCCTGACAACTGACATGTTGCCCCTTGGTACATTAATCAATAGTTACAAACTAGGTTCTCATTTCACTTATGCAGATGATACTCAACTTTACATCTTCATTAAAGCCCCCTCCAGCCAGTTTTAATTCCTGTTTTTTGGTTAACGTTCTTTCTCAAACATAGAATGGGGGTGTGGCTAAAAGTCAGACGTAATTCATTACCATGGCAACCAGATTGCATTTTTCTTTTTCCCAGTTTAGATGAAACCAGCTTTGATGAATTTACTGTTTTATCAGTAAGTAAATAAGTAAGTACTGTAAGTAGGTAAGTATCAATTAGCACAACACATCGACTCTCTCAGTCATTCTCTTCTTCACTGTCTCCTCCTGGCGAGGCGGCCGTCTAGCTGCTGCTGGGCTGAACAGAGGAGCCGCACTGCCGCACCGCCGCACGCCGGCCACAGCATACCAGAGGATGGATAGACATGTTGCAGAGGTCCATCGTTTGAAATGCCATTTCAGGATGTTTTGGAGGTGCTAAAACCGGCTGCTCTCACCTCAGCTCCCAGCACCGACACCGAACCGGGCTACACTGTGATCTGTTTATTTCTCTAACGGGACTTTTCTGTTGTTTTCTCTTAGGCTGAAAGTTTTTCGCTCCCCATCATCCGGACCTGTTAAAGTCCGGCAAACCTCCAAAACAGTATCGTCTGTTTTCCATTGATTCATATCCAGGAGGAGGAGACGGTAAAGAAGAGAGTGAGTGAGAGAGACGGTCAGTGTGTCGTCCTAATTCTGGCGGTGGGATTTTGCGTAATCTACTGCGTTGATACACCCGTTCACAGCACACACACAAATGCCGTTGTAAAAATAAACACACTAAACTAAGGTGGAGGAAACTGAAAAATGAAATAAAAACCCTCAGTTAGTTAATGCAACAAGTTGAGTTAGCTAACTACATCTAACTAGCTAAGTAACTACAAAGACAAACTGACAGACAGATAAACAGATTTAACAGTTTGTTGCTGTTCAGACTCAAACGATCATGAGTGACCTGCAGCTTGGAAGATGACGTATGACCTGCAGCTTCTACTATAGTCATACGTCATATTAGCCCATTTTTCCTACAACCCTTTTTTCTTTTCTTTTTTACTTTGAGCACAAGATTAAGTTATTTGTCAGAACAGTGCGGCTCATCAACTCAGTCAGGAAATGACTCAAATACATATGAAATATCATAGAAATGCCAAAATACACTGGAGGGGGGCTTTAAGCCTAACGCCTGTCATCAGCTGGTGAAACTGGAAGAATGCATATCAGAAATCAAACAATGGATGTCACCAAACTTCCTTCATTAAAATGCTGACAAAAATTGAAATGCTAATTCTTGGTGCAAAGCAAATTAGAAATAAATTCTGTGATCTCACTGTACAAATAGCTGGTTCTACAATTTCACAAAGCCCTTATATTAGATATCTTGGTGTCCTATTTGATCCTAATATCTCCTTTGAATAGCATATCAACAATATTACAAAGACTTCCACTTAAGAAACATTGCCAAGAATCGTCCCATTCTTTCCATGGCTGATGCTGAAACACTTTTTCATGCATTTTTCTCATGTAGGCTTGATACTGCAATACACTTTTCTCTGATTTACCTAAATCAACTATTAGCAAACTACAACTTGTACAAAATATTGCTGCAGGATATTTACCAAAACTAGAAAATTTGACCATATTACCCCTATTCTTATCTCATTACATCGGCTCCCTGTACATGCTAGATCAGACTTCAAGATCCTACTTTTAACTTATAAAATATTATACAGACTTACACCAACCTACTTATCACCTCTAGTCACTGCTCATATACCTGCTAGGGTTTTACCATCTCAAAATGCCGGTCTCCTAACTATTCTAAAAATAAATAAAACATCAGTAGGTGGTAGGTATGGATGTATTAAGAGAGCTGGAGGCGGGGCCCCGTTCATTCCTATGAGAGTTGCTCAGTGGCGCAAGAAGCCAAAATGGCTAAATAAAGACTATTAGAGCGTTCATAGTGGGAAGTTGATTCACCTCAAAAAAAATTATCCGTTGAGTTACAGACGTGTCTTTCCCAATGTAAGTCTATGGGAAAAAGTCTTTTTGGGCCCAATGGCATCATGTGACGGACACGGAAGTTGTAGTACCGCCGTTTGGCATCAACGACCGGCTCTGTTCCTGGGGGCTTGGTGGTAGGGCCTTGTCTTACCAAGCCCCCCTTATTTGGAATCATCTTCCTCCCCAAATTTGAGAGGCTACCTCAGGCGAATCATTCAAAAGTAAACTCAAAACACATCAGCCTTCAACCTCACTTAGTCTGCCTAAAATACTAATTACGGTTATCCAACTTAAAATTCTGTTCATTTGTGTATATTCTGCTCATGTTGCTATTGTTTTTATTGTATATACTGTGTGTGTCTAACTTTTCCGTTTATAATGCTTTGTATATAGTTATATGTTTGTTGTGTTGCTGTTTTTACTATATGTACAGCCCTTTGAGGCATACTTTGTGATATTGGGCTACAGTAAACTTTGACTTGACTTGAGCATCGTATTGTATTATTGAAACTGGTGTTTCTACATTGCTACTGGAAAGATAATAATAAAAAAAAAAATTTAATTCTGAGCATCCCTAATTTGGCTGCATATATTGTACCCTGTATTCTTACAAGTCTCCCAGGCCCGGCTGCTGAAACACACAGCGTGATGTTCACACCTCCCCGCTTCACAGCAGGACGCTGTTACGCAAGTGATGAGCGCCGCTCGTTCTGCTGAGGAGCTCAACTTTCATCTGATCACTGAATCTTTTGCTTCTCGCTGTGCCTTTTCTACAGGACAGCTCTGCCGCACAGTCCTGATTGGTGACTGGCAGTGTGTGTGTGTGTGTGTGTGTGTGTGTGTGTGTGTGTGTACCTGTCTGATGGGCTCTGGGACGCGGTAGCAGCAGCAGGAGTGTGTGAGGCGTACAGCCGTGTCCACACTGATCTTGTGGCCAACGGACACGTACACCGGCTTAGAGCTCTTGTCGGAGCTTCGCAGTGCCTGGACACAGAAAGAAAAGTCCCTCGTAACTTTGACCACGTTCCTCCCTCTCTGTGATTGAGATCGTCAGACACATTTTGTTGAGTTTGACTTTCAGCAGGGTGGGTGCTCTGTGAAGTGAGCAGCAACTAAACAACACCTTTGTTAAAATATTTGTTTCTATTTGTTTGTGTGTCTGTCCTTAGCCGCACCTTTCCAAGCACTTTGCCTGAGGCGGCTGTGAGTGGGAAGCTGTCTCCTCCTTTCTGCAGAGCAGCTATCTGCGGAGGCAAGGAAACAAAAATCAAAGTCAAAAAAAGATGCACAGCACGCCAATACAAATAGCAGCCAGCTGAAAGAAACTATTAACCTGCTGTGGAGGCTTCTCACTCTCTTTTGTTCTGTAACCTGTGTGACTTCACTTCATGGCCTACCACATTTGGAGCTGTGGTATATTTTAAAACTGCAAACTAAGAATTAACTATGGTATTTTTTTGAAAGGTGGCAAATTAAAGCGAGGGTAGGCAGAATATTTTTGTCATCATTGGGCAAATATTCCATAATAACCTTTCAGCATATTGTAATTCAAGTGTTCTGAGAGAAAACTAGACTTCTGCTCCTCCTAATGGCTCTGTTTTCAGGCTTTAGAACATCTAGCCCGAGACGGGAGACTGTGACCAATCACAGGTCATTTCAGAGAGAGAGCGTTCCTATTGGCTGTTCATTCAACAGAGGCAGCTGTCAATCACTCGCAAACTCCAATCAAGTAATGTCTAGTAATCAAGTAATCTGTAATGTCTATTTCTCTCCTCAGATTTTCTCAGAATCATCTTGTAGTGTACTGTTTAGCTGTAAAATGAGAAAGTTTGCTCCGGCTGGTGGGCGGTGCTTTGTATTTCCTCAACTGATCTCAACATGGTGTGGCCATGTCACAAACTCTCATTTTACAGTTTAACAGTACACTACAATTACAGTAACAGAATATTGATTCATATTTGATCAGAGCTGCCTAGTTTGACCGTTTGATCGGAGTTGGGGAGTGATTGACAGCTGCTCAGAGACGACAAGGCTCCAGCTCGGCTGTGATTGGTTGTTTTCCTCCGGTCTGTGAAATCCTGCAGATGCCGTTTTGGAGCACCGGAGGACACCGGCGAACTGAAAGTGAATCGTATCTATACTGATTTTGTAATCTGAGCCTGCTGGCTTTGGAGAGAGCATATAAGTTTCACTTTCAGTCTAACGGCAAGATAACGCGGAGAAAATATTCTTAATATAGCAAACACTAAAACTGATATTAATTCTTTTAGGTGGCTAAAATAAATTTTTCTGCCGTCCCCGTCCACGGCATTGTATTGCTTTGCTCCGGTGTCGGTACTCATGTCTGTTTCTCCAAACTGGGGGCACACCGACCGTCAGCTACTGTAAGATATACACCTACTATGAATAAGTACCTCATACAAACCATACATACTATCCCTTTAATAGGTTTGAAGCAACCACCCTATCAATAAACTCCAGAAAAATAAGGTGTGCCAAAGTCAGCAGTCTACAGCTGCTATTTCAATGTGTCAGATACATATTCAATCGACATTTAGGTAAATATAAGTCAGACTTTGTACCATCAGATATTAAAGGACAGGACAGGGATAATCTTTTCATCTGATGTTTCCTGGGCTGAAGAAGATAGGAAGTACAGCATTGTATGATTCTTGTTAGCATCTAACCAGCTCCCTTCATAGCTGCCACTGAGATGCTATCGAGACAATTATCTCATAAACATTCATAATAAAAAATTTTTTTTTTGATTCTCTCTGGCTATCGTATCACTCCTTGAGCCTGAGAATAGCATGACCATCCATAGTGGCTTCCTATTAGTCTAGTATTAAATCAGTCATACGAAGAAAAAAATAGCCCAACAGTTAAATCAGACTTGATGACACTGACTAGCTACTATTGGCTCTTTAATAAAAATCCTAAATTAGACTAAACCTGGAACATACTTCATATCTCTGATTAGTGGATGATGAGCTCCATTTTAAAATCTTTTTTATTTCTATAGGATGTAAAGTTTTGGTCTCACAGTCGAAGAGACGGTGCAAAGTCAGATGTAGTGATGTGGGCGGCCGCTGTTGACAGGTGTGCTATGGGTTATGGGCCAGAGCGATGAAGGGAGCTTAGCCTCCATGATGGATGGGGTGTCTGCTCTACTATGACTGATTACAGCAAGCAGCCAGCAGGGAGACAGGAGGGGCCGCACGGGGCCTCCGATCCCGGCTGGGATGAGGCCAACAGCGTGTGTGTGTGTGTGTGTGTGAGAGAGAGAGAGAGAGAGAGAGAGAGAGAGAGAGAGAGAGAGAGAGAGAGAGAGCGGTTTGGCTCCTGTGAAGAAAGAGTAGGACTGGAGCAGGATAGCAGAAGTCAGAAAGACAGAGCAAGTCATCAATAACACACTAGTTTGAGTTACAGCCAGGCTATCAGTGAGAGAGAGAGAGAGAGAGAGAGAGAGAGAGAGAGAGAGAGACAAAGAGAGACAGAGAGGGAAAAAAGAAAAAGAGATGAGATGGGAGAAAAAGAAGGGAGAAGGGGGATGGAGTGGTGGAGGAGGGGAGATAAACTGGAGGTGAAGAAAGCGAAATAGAGGGAGAAAGAGAGGAGGGAAAGACAAATACAGAGGACGTAGGCTCTGAAGGACGCTGAGCTGAGTACGTCGAGGACAAAGTGGAGGAAAATATTTATTTTTTTCTCCTCTTTCATTCTTTTTGTTTTGTCTCAGACT